>NW_013670630.1:25416-37059 GCF_000517525.1 Limulus polyphemus | reverse complement strand
TAAAATATTATCAGTTATCACAATACTGAAGTCAAGAAAACACAAAAGGAATATTTCTTATAACCATGCCACTTCAAGGATTTCAAATCCATCAATAAAGCACTAAATTATACATATAAAATGGAATGCACTGGAAATTCTGTAAAAAGTTTATAGTTCTATAATAATAAAACAAGACAGTCTGCTTAGGAAAGAGAAAACCAGCTGTGACAGTGACACCAACAACACTAGATCTTTTTCTTCTGTGGTTTTTAAACATCCTCACTGTTTCGTTTTCTCTTGCTAGCTCCTCTCTTTGACCATATTGCTTTTTTAATGTTTTTAGCAATTGTGTGCATTGATTGTTTTGATCCATGTTTAGAATAAGCTGGATTTGGCAGTGCCTTTTCTTCTTTCCTCTCCCTCAGTTTTTTAGCATATCTGCCATAGGCTGTCTGCATGTGGTAGCACACACTCTTGTCCACAGGATCCCTTAGGACATACTCCCTATGGTAATGACCAAGGCTGCTAGTGTTCTGTGCTTTTAAATCATATTTCACGCTCTGAAATGAAGAATATGTCTGCACAGCCATCCTGTTTGATTTAGCATCAATGACGTCATTCATAACGCTAAATGACTGTTTTATTTTGGGTCCAGTGAAAATACTAAGACAAGCTCTTACTACCTTCCCAAGAGCTGGATAGCAAGGCATAACCTCTCTCCACCAGTGATCCAGTCGGGTGCTGTCATTTATCCCAGGTAGGGTTGGATCTGTCTGTATTCTTGAGACTTCTCTCAAATACTGAAACACTATTTTTTAAATTATTTATCGGATTTTGGTGTTCCATGCCATAGATACGTGTTTATGCAATCGCGCGGTTTGTTTACATTCGGCGACAGGGCGCCGCCATTTTGTAGTCTCGCAATGCTTGCTGGCGTATACGAGACCTTGTATGCTTATAATGCAAACTTCATGTCATGTGAACGAGATTGTATCTCGAAAACGTGCTTTAGAAAACGCGGTCATTCTTTTGTGTACCTTTCTATTGAGCGAGACAATTGATGGTGACTTTTTATCGGACTTTGTGAGGAAAGTGGACAGGCCAGGATATGCACGTGGTTAGTAAATTTTACTTTATAGATCTATTAAAGTTCATAATCATTTCTTGTACTGGAGTTTTAGAAAATCGTTAATAATTTCTTAATTATCATTCAATGACGTGACTAAACAAGACGGCAAATCAAAGGATGGTCATTCTTTTGTGTACCTTTCTATTGAGCGAGACAATTGAAGAGTCGTTTTCTAAAGCACGTTTTCGAGATAAAATCTCGTTCACATGACATGAAGTTTGCATTATAAGTATACAAGGTCTCGTACACACCAGCAAGCATTGTGAGACTACAAAATGGCGGCGCCCTGCCGCCAAATGTAAACAAACCGCACGATTGCATAAATGCTTATCTATGGCATGGAACACCAAAATCCGATAAATAATTTTAAAAAATGTGTTTCTCAGGAAGAAAACCGGAGGTTTTCAGGATTTTTTAGAAGTATCCGGATATATCCGGAAGACTTTCATCATTAATTATATACAGTACCAAGATAGAGGGCACATTGACATAGGTAGAGAGTGTCATGAGACAGATACTGCCAAGGGAAATTAAGTGGAAAATAAAAGACTGGAGGAAACGAGAAAAAATCAGACTAATGCTTAGATGGGCAAAGGAAAAGTAACCCTAGCAGTTAAGTAATAGTTGTAGTGTGAAAGGAGGTAAGTATGTTTCGGAAATATATTTTATCCCCCAAGCAATTCTATCTACTGTGTAATTTAAATGGTAAAACTAAAATCCATCTCAATTTACTATTGTGCACATACAAATATATATATATATTAAAATATGCCAAAAAAACCCTAAGTCATTCAAGCTTAATTCTTCTCAAATAAACACTTCACAGAGCTATCTTAAAATTGTGCCTACTTGAAAATGAGTTTTTGACTTTCAAGTCAAAGATAAAAATATAATTATCATACATTAATACATTTTGTTACAAAAGTGTTTTATTATTTCTCTGTTTTTCTTTTTATATTTATAGATTACTTTGCACCATTAGGTAGTACAGGAGATAATTTGTTTTCAACATTTTGCATAGCACAGCACCAGCACATCTAACATGCTGACCCAGGCAAATGCAGTCTAGAAAAAGAAATCACACCTTATTCTAAAATAAATAGAAACATATAAAAAAGTTCTAATTTAGGCTTAAATCCTTAATTATTTTTTTTATCTAGCAATATTATCACCAAAACATAAATAACTTTTAAAATAGAAATCACACCTTATTCTAAAATAAATAGAAACATATAAAAAAGTTCTAATTTAGGCTTAAATCCTTAAATTTTTTTTTTTATCTAGCAATATTATCACCAAATGGAATGTTATTGACCTTTATGAACTGTACAAAGAGAAAAGTAAAAAAGTTACAGATAATTCAAAAATTCTTTGTTTCAGTTTGAGCATTTGTCAGAAGAAAAAAAAAAGTCAAAGCTTGTGCTAAGCAAGGCAAGATGGTATCATAAATATGACTGAGTTGTATTACAAAGTGAAACGCCATACCAGACAAACTATTCATCAGCAGTATGTGGCTTTAGGGCTAATCTAAATCTCCTGAGATCTTACTGGGTTTATGGCCAAATATATAGTTAACAGAGAATGTAACCCAACTGATGAAACAAGCATAATTATCTTTACAAGTAAGAACATGAGAACAGAATATTTAATTAGCTATACTTTATTGGGTTGATTTATATTTTTGATCAGAAGATGTTAATTAGGTATATCAGTATTAATTAATCCAATAAACGTCCTGATACAATATGAACACAATCTTTTACTGGCTTTTCCAAACTAGGTACAAGATCAAGTTCAGACCACAAACCTTCATTGCTATTTCATAAACAGCTACAAAGGATAAGTGATGTATCTGTATTGGTACTTGTATAAGAACAAACTTATGTTTCCCCACTCTTATTTTATCATATATAAATTAATCATCTAACTTCTAATAAACTTAGAATAGTTATTACATTACTTATTACTTTTAAGATGCTATTTATTAAAGTTTCAGTTTCTGTATTAAGATTGAAACCACATATAAAAAGTTAGATAGAGCCTGAAACAAAACTTTGAGCTTTGTTTAGTTGGGAAAAAAACAGTGACACCACTACAAACTTATACTACAAAAATAATCTGAAGTAATACTGCACTAAATTAAATAAATATGACATACAATCCTCTAATTAATTAGGTTATACATGCATAAATCAAACCTGAGACAATTAAATAACTACCTTATACATTGGAATACTTTGCATATTAAACACACTGAGATTCTGTGTTTGTATGTTTTAATGATGACTGCCACACAACACAATGTTATGTATCTCAATATACACAAGTTTAATCTTTCATTGACCTTAATTTCCTGTGAATAATCTCATAAATACTCACCTTTAAAATCATTATCTTAGGCTCAACTAAGAACGCAGTAATGAATAGGTAGAAATCATAAAAACAAAAATTCTTCTTAATTCTGTCACTAGCATAGCCTTTATCATGCTTCAATACAAACATAACAATTCAGCAGAAGAACACAATAGCATTTCAGTTACCTGGCTCTGCACTTAGTTTACCTTCACTTTTACAAAAATTATTTAAACTTCTTACCTCAGTTTCTATATTTTATGATAAACAACTTGAGTTTGAGTGAGTCATTTAATTTTTTCACATCAACAAAAATTGAAGAAAAGAGATGTGATATGTAGAAGTCTGAATAGCTTTTAAATGTAAAATTTAAATCAGTACCAATATATATTTCAATATCTTCTCTCTTGAGTTCTTCAAGGTTAAATATTCTTGAAGCATTCTAGGAAGAAGTAAATATGTAACAAGTAATACTAGTAAGAGGTACTGCCACTTGGCTTTTAGTTTAACATGTTGTTTGAAGTAGTATTGTTAGCTAGAAGTTGGATGTGAAGAATTTCTTTCTCAGAGAACAGAAGAAAAATCAATGATAAAGCTAAGAGTGGGTGGCCTGATTCTTAGATAATAAGTATACTGTCATGTTTCACCTATTTTTCTGTACTTCAGTTTATTTGCAATAGATGAAACTGTATCTGTCCCACATTACCTGTACTAATTTAGAATTCTCAGATCACTGCAGCCAATTAAAAGAAAAAGATCACGGATCAGGTTAAGTCTGACTTAGGAATTACTGATTATTATCTAATCATATCACATTCAAAACTTCCAGTTCTGGGCTTATATTTAAAGACAATGTGCAGAAATGTCCAGACTTTATAACCTGGCTAAAATCATAAAATTCAAGGCACTTTACTCTTCAAAAACTACTAATACATTGCAAAGATAACATCAAAAATGGTTAAATTCCTGCATTTTGATGAAATTTCCTTATGGTAGTAAGTTCCAAAAATAAATGTCTGTCATTTCAATGAAAGGATTGTTTGACATGCAAATACAAGAACCTCAACTACATACACAGGTATCTTCAATAATTTTTTAAACTAATTATACAAGAGGCATGTGTGTTCTTTTTATAAAGATAGGTTTACATTCATGTTTTTAAATGGTTATCAAACAAAAAAAAACATTCATGCATGCACTTGCTCAAGCAATAAAAGCAAAAGAAACAAATTAAGAGAAAGATACCAAAAAAGGAGAAAACGGGGAAGTCTGCTGGAACCAGGGATGGAGAAAACCCACTGCCAACTCACCCCCGCTGCCCCAGCAAGTGCAGTGGCAACAGACCCAGCTGTGCCAACTACAGACACAGCTAAAGTCTGCACAGTTCTCTGATTTTGACCAATCACCTTTCCTTTCTCTTTCTCCTCTTCCTCATAAAAAGCTGGGAGAAGATCTTCTCGACAATGATACTTATAGCAGTTGATAACAATTTGCCTTAGAGCATGGGTCCAGGATACCTGTAATGGAAAGTAATTATTCCTTATTAACTTTGACATTACTAAGCTTACAATAGCACCACACATACATAACCTTATATACTAATTCCATTCTTTAACCTAATTGTATTACACAAACATGTACAGAATTACCGACTGAAAAATATTACATGAACATGAGCTTTTAACATAGCCCTATAAAACTTAGCTTTCCTGAACTGAAATATGTTGTACATGTTGGCACATTCTGACGAAGAAAAATACTTTAGAATCGTTAAACATTTATTAATACATTCAAAGGAGCATGAAAACACGTATCACAATAACATGAATACACAAAGTATAAACCTAACAATCAAATCAGTAGTGGTACAGAACCCAAACTCCAACAAGTCAGCCAAACAACCTTTGTATCACCACATTAATCATCCAGCCCAAAATTTATAAACAAATCAACATCTAGTTGGCAAAAGATGAAGAAAAAATGAAGTAATTAGCTGATAAAAAAAATTAGCTACCTTAGAAATTTAAGTAAGTCAACAACAATTGATAACATTAAAAATGGAATTTAAAATATGCTCTGAATATAACTTTACAGTTCATACAGCTGAAAATCTAAGAAACTGTATCTATACTTCCATTTAAAATTTTTTCTGAGAGATAATAATAAATTTCCACATTGATCAAGATTAACCCTGGCATGCATTAAGTTTCAATATCAATTTAAGAGGACAGACTTCTTCTTTGCCATTCAAATCTGACTTAGTTTTATGGCAAAATATTCCAAAATCTGTAAAATTTTTTTTTGTTCTTTACATGAAGTCTAATATGAAAATCAGTGTTCTTTGGAAAATTTTCGCAATACTATTTCACTACTGCAGTTGAAGAGGGGCATTTGAGATGTTCAATAATTCTCGTTGCAGTCTTAAGTTAATACTTGCTATATAACTTGAGCTTGTGTAATGATATACTACTACTGAAGCATCCAGAATTTCACTGATAATAAATTATCTTTTTTGGATGCACCATTAAATTTTAAAATACTAAAGATAAACTTGTAGTCATTCTTCCACAAATTAAAAAACAACAGCTTCAGAGTTGAAATTTATTCAATAAAAAGATTATTTATATAAATTGTATATATAAGTATAAAAAATTGTAAATTTTGATTTTAGATTTGAACTTTTCAACTTCAATACAAGTGTAGTTTTATTACTTCTAGCTAATCACTGTTTCTTAACCTCAGTTGTCATGGCATTATGTTACAGCCAATCTCATATTCAAGAAACTGTAGCTCCCCAGCAAACACACTACATCATGACATAATAGTGGTTTGGTAATGTAGTAATAACATAACTTCACAATGTTGTGCCACTATGTAGTAACTACGTAATAACATTACATTTTGCATAAGTAGTCAGAATGTAATTTTACAACATATACTGCTAAGGCTATTAAGTAAAAATAACAAATGAATATTACAGTGCATACGAAAAGCAAAAGAATACATCATCTGGCAGTGTGACTCGTAGGATATTATGTATTCCACACATAGTATTTCTTTTTGGTGTTTAAGTATTAGTTTTATATATTTAATATCACATTCAAATAAAAATATTATAAGTTGTGTAAAATATTAGTTTCCATTTAACAATACGAGAGAAAAATTAATTCCAAATTATTTGCCTATATTTGATGTAATACGAATAAGTACGAAACTTCAGGAATGACGCGTATAGCTTAATTACACTTAACACCAAGTTTGAATAAGATCCAGCATTCTTGAATCAGCAACTTTAAATCTCCAAAATACTTCATCATGACAAGATAAGCTTCCTAGCATCCATATAGAGTTTGTAGAAAGTTTAAAATCACTAGATAAAAAAAAAAGGAGCGTGAAAGCATTTTCAATAGTGTCAGAGGGAATAAGCCTTTTAAGTTTTATAGTTACTAAGTTAGTGATGTTTATGTTGGATGCTCAATATTCATGTTGATATATTAGAAAAATTTGTTTTTTATTTTTAATTTTTTTATAACTTCAGTGATATAACAACAAAATAGTTTAATTCAGAAGTTTTATGACATTGAGTTGTAGTTAAAAGCAAAATAAAATTTACCAAGTAGTGTTTCAGCTAAGCCTTATGTTAAGTTTATATATCAGGCTACAAAGAGGCCTACTATTACTTGAATAATAGTGTTTCCACAAGAATCTGGTTTTCACATAAACAACATTTATATACATTTCTATCAATACTAATATGGTATTGATCTATCAGGTGATTGTTTTTTTATATATTTTTCACAGGTAGAATCTCTGACACAGGTTGTAGCCACACCAATGGAGGATAATGAAGGAAGAGTGAGCAAAATACTAAAGTTAACATAAATAGACCTTTTAACCAAACAAACCCTTATTGAAAAATTAAGGAAAAATTCTCAAGGTTTTTCAAAAATAAATCGACACACATCAACATAAAATGATCATTGCTTTACCCTGGTATTTTTAAGGTTTCAATACTTATATATAGTTGCCCAATATTCAGATTGCCGTGCTCCATAAAATAAACTGGATGAAATCATTGCCAACCAAAAAAAGCACACAGAACTTCTCCAATAACATGCCGGTAAAGGAAAAGTGGTTTAACAAGCCCAGGCACAAAAGATGGAAGTAGTAGAGGAACCAATGGATACATGGGAAGACCTGAACCAAACCTGTACCAAGCTATCAGAAAACCCAGGCCAGAGAAAAAACTGGTAAATCCTATAATGAATAGTTATTTTTTTTCATTGATATATATTATCATGCATATAAATAGTTTAGACATACCAAATGTATGCCAATTTGTAGATGTAATCAAGCATCCATCTGATCAAATGGTTTAACATAATTTTTCAGGTTGCTGTTCTGAGTGCCTTGGGAGGAAACAATGTTGGGGATTTTCAGCCTGTGGTCCAGCTTCAGCATGAAGAACAACCAAACATTCCAAGACCCGCTACTGCACAGAATAATTATCAGTATGCATGTCTGGATATTTTCAGTTTTAATCGATTATTATTTTGGTACTGTAAACATGGTAAAAACTACATGTGTAATTATTTAAAAAAAACTATCCATTTTACATAGCTTTGTGAAAAAAAGCCCAGCCAGTAGACTGAATGTGCAATGAAAACAATAGTTTTCAGAAAGGGTCAGTTAGGTAACAATAAACAAGACTGTTTGTAAGATAGTAATGACATACAAATTTTTATATTTGGTGATGTACTTTAATACCTCATACTTGACCTCATTATCACATTTATATGTCTTATTATTTTCTTCATTCTATGAATTTTCCAATGTTATAGAGGTAAAATCCCAGCTTTGTTAAATTTGAAAATGTTATTGTAAATTGCAATAATGAACTTTTTAACGATTCAATAAAGGCATGTAGACAAATTCACCCCAAATGCCAGGATGCTGAGGTTGAGCTGCAGATGGCAGAAAGTCTTAAGCATGCACCGAGCAAGTGTGGTGGATACCTGTTCCTGGTAAATATATTGACAAATAAAGTGATGCACTCGTATTGGTCAAAACTGTTAACTGATATACACAATACAATATAGCCAAATTTGAAATGCATTCAAGACAAAAGTAAAATAAAGAATACAATGACATCATTGCTAAGCCACGTACCAACTTTGTCTGAGCTTCATATTACATGAAACATAATATTCATTTTTGGCATAAACTGAGGTACAACTTTATTTGTATAGCAGGTGTTTATAACGAGTAATTTGTTCAACATTGTTTTGGCATATAATAGTCCTTGGCAGAAAGATGAAAATACAAATCTCAGACCTTTTAATTTGTGATTTATTCATCACTGTGGTTTGTGAAGTTGAATTGATACCCTCACCAACTCCCACAGCAATACAGTCCAATTCAGATGAATAGAGTCTGTATTAGAATTACAGAGATGAAAAAATGTATACTTTTTTTGTAACGTCGTATCAGAAAATGTATAATGTATGTATCTAAGAAATAGTTGTAACAATGACTGACATCTGGTATCAAAGTTATTAAACATATAGAATTATGATGAATACAGAATATAAATTGATTGCTTCAATATAATATAATCATAATTCTATATATTTAATGACTTTGATACCAGATGTCAGTTAATGTTACGACTATTGTCTAGATACATATTTTAAAGCAGTGTTTCACAGTTTAACAAATTTTCTCGCTCAGTGCATTGATGTCCAATTAAGGCTCCAGTAAGAGGGCCAAAAGCTACCACAATAAAATTATTTTAATTGCTTCGATATAAGATGATCATAATTCTATATATTTAATAACTTTGATACCAGATGTCAGTTAATGTTACGACTATTGTATAGATACATATTTTAAAGCAGTGTTCCACAGTTTAACAAATTTTCTCGCTCAGTGCATTGATGCCCGATTAAGGCTCCAGTAAGAGGGCCAAAAGCTTGCACAATAAATTTATTTTAATGTAGAGAAAAATCTGTTTATAATTCTGCATATCAATTTACCTAAGTTATGAGTCTTAAACAACAACTGTTTTGTAATATTGTATCAAAAAAATTTATAATTTGTTTTTGTAATGTTGTATCAATGATATTACTTCTAACTTATTTTTGCAAATGAATATACTGAAAGTATTCTGGGTGGAGCTCAAAGGTATAAACAAGGCACTAAGATGAGGTAAAAAGCAATGGAAGGTAGTATCAACTTGCCAGAAAGGAAGTTACAAAGTAGTAGAATGGTAAATGGAATGTTCCATGTTGGTATTTTAACATACAATATAGGTTGTATATTGGTAGTTCCACTACGTAGTAATGTCTCTGGTTGTCCACACTTTTACATAAAAGTTACGTAAATAAACTATGTAATCACTACCAAACCACTATATTATTAATACATATTTACTACGTAAATGTGTTTGCTGGGTAGTAGTCTAAACACATAAAGTAAGCTCTTTTTCTGTTCTATTAAGCTTCTATGTTATATAGATCCAGCTCATCTGAAATTTATGTAAAGAAAACAGGTTTTAAAACATATTACATACATCAAACCTTCTGATTCACAATTTTAAAAAAAAATTACTTGTAATATAAGTAAGATAAAAATACCTCTTTATCATACACAAGTGATAGTAAACACAGTGACACTTTATGCAATGTTTTTTGAATTAAAACAAATATAAAAGTTTACAAGAAAGACATAAAATCAGTAATTAAGAACCATAACAAAGATAAACATTTTTAATTGTTTCTTTAAGAAAAATATATCACAATGAAATCGTTTTGAATTTTCAAAGCTGCAGTTCCATACAAATATCACACAAAAATACAATATTTTGTTTGTAGAAGTCACACAATCTGTATAAAGTTCATCAGTAGTTTATTTTCTCAATGCGATAAAACCAATTATACAATATGTACATTCAATTAACATACCTGGACATAAAGGATTTAACAGATAATAGTAGTGGTATTCTTGCAACTAGTATTTATCATATAGATACATTTTGCCACAAAACTAAAATAACCAAATTTGAAAAGCAAAAAACAAGTCTGTCCTCTTAAAAACTTTTTAATACTTAAGTTTCAATAGATATGCCTAAAACAAATCTTGTAATTCTCTTGGCATTCTATTTGGTCTAAATCAGAATTTCTCAAACCATTGGTCACAACTCAAAGTAGTCTTCAGAATGTATGAAAGGGTCATAAACAGACTTTAAAAACTGATAACAGTTTATGAATTTTTAACATTGTTATTCAGTATTTATCTATTAAGCCAGATGTTTTATTTACTAAGACTATTTAATGATTTTCAACTGGCCATAGCTTACAAATGAGTCTTGCAGAAAAAAAAAAAAGGTGGAAGGAGGGGGGCTGAGAACAACTGGTTTAAATGTTCCTCTAATAATTTTCATATAAAATTACAAATACAAATTACACATTAGAATTATTATTTTTTGGCTTTTTCTAGTTTACTTCTGACTTGTGCAAGTCACATTTTTCTTTAACCCTTTGCATTTGGGCCTAGCTCTTTTGTGCATATCATGAATTTTTACAGTATTTCATTCAATATTTAGATTAACAACTTTGTTATCAATGTATATGAATAAACTTGGCATGAAAATGTAGTTTCTAAATAAAATGTTTATATTATCTGAATTTTAAATTATTAACTTCAAAAAGAGATATTTAAAAAATTATTAAGCTTCATTTTTCTGCACCATGTGACAAGTCTGAGTTCAGACTTCTCAACATCAGAATTTTCTAATTTTATTACTAGGCTTCTACAGTTTCCAACCAATTAGAAACACAATCTACACAAAACTACATAAAAGAACATAATGTGTGAACTTCATACTTTCTTTATTTGCTGAGATATCAATAAATTTGTCAAACCAGAGTTAGAAAGCCAGATCAATTATTGTAGTTTTTGGACATTCTATTCCAATAACCAATGTATTTTTTCTGTTTTAACATAAACACATGAAAGCTATGTGAATTCGTTTTTGAGAACACAAATTTATGAGACTCAATGAAACTTATGAAAGAAAGTCTTAGAATTTTATTTTATTAATTTTATTACAAGCGAGATCAATTATGCAATAAGTATTACAAATCCTTGTTTATATATATATATATATATATATATATATA
>NW_013670630.1:20627-24416 GCF_000517525.1 Limulus polyphemus | reverse complement strand
AACAAAAGCAGCTCAAATATAAAAAATCAGAAACTTCTCAATTTAGCCAAACAAAATTTCAGTAAAATAAAATAAGTTGCAATATAGGTGTAACATGTCTGATGTTTAAACTAGCTCTACAGGAATCAGTTAACAGGCTCTTGAGTGATTTATTGCTTTTGATACTGAAGATTACTGCTCCTGTGGTACTAAGTATGGACAAAAAACAAAAAACATAAAATTAAAAGGAAAATGATGCTAAAAGGTTAACAGCTGAAGCTGTTGTATAAATAACTTGGGAAATTCCTGATAAATTCTGCTGTCAGGGCAGAGGAAAAAATGGAATTATTTGTTTTATTTCATAATTTTTCAGCTTTTCATTTCACTGTACATTGATGATTTTGCTACAGTTAGTGTTAAAGTAGAGAAAATAAGAGATAGAAATATACAGTTTTCACCAAAAAACTTTTGATATTCATTAGAAGGTTCTATAGGTTATGGAAATGAAATACAAAATCTGTAAGGTGACAAAAAGTGTTTTTATTCTTAGCACAAGTCACTTTTCACTCAGATTAACTCAGTACAGGCTTCATAAGTTCACAAAGAAATCTTTAGTAAAAATATTTTGATCAAAAAAAATTTGATTTTTTTGTGTGCAACAGAATTGTAATGTTTACTAATAGCTTACCAAATTTCAAGAAAATACACATAAAATTCAGAAATATACTAAATACTATTATGTATTAGCTTCACAGATACAGGGTCAGTTAATTTGACTGAGTCCATAATGAATATTCCTCATGATCATTAATAATTTTCACAAAGTACAATTCGTTGTTAAAATCTTTATGATTACCTTGTATTAATTTTTGTTGTGTCCTGCAACAACATCTACTGGTTTATCATTCGTGTATTTGCTTTGCTTCAATTTTGAGAATACCTGTTCAGTTATTGTAATTTAAAGAACACATTAAAAACAAAACTTGCATGAATATTATACATATAAATACTTAAATAATGTTTTGTGAAAATGATAAAAATAGATTTTCTAAAAATATTTCAATTTTAGACTTTAGCATTTTTTTCATTGGCCGCTAATTAACTAACTACCACTCATCCATTATATAAAGCTGTAAGTTTATTTTAGATGAAATCCTGGTAGTACCGACATATGTGTTAGCATTTATTTGCTAAATAGAAATAAGAAGAGTTTAGAATTATGCCAAATCTTCCTTACCGGCAACGTAAAAATCCAATAGTCCAATGCCTCGGACTACCAATTTTTGAGTTCAGTCTACCGTGAATAGTGTGGTTCTAGTTGCATGAAATGTGTGTATGAATGTGTAAAATTCAACTCTATATCTAATTATTAAAATACATAAAAATGAAAATGCCACCTGGTATTTTCTCTTTCAAATCATTAAATATCTACTTTCACCTGATACAAACATGTGTGACTCAGTTATCAACTTAAGATGTCCAATTATTTAATTTCATATTTATATCAATTTCTAATCCATGTGATTATTTTTCATTAGAATATTTATTTTTAAATGCAAAGTTTTTCTGATACGAAATGAAACAGCTATGTTTGGGAAAATGAGTTGGACATCCCACTCAGAACTCTATTGCTTTTTAACAAGATACAATGAGGTATTCAAAATGTTTGGTCACTGTGTAGTTGTTTTATTTTTGTTGTAAGTGAAAACTGGTTAACCTGCCCATAGATTTTTTACACTTGTATCGCATATGCTGTGGTAAAATTAGATTATCCTTAATGTGGCAGAAATACATGTCTTTTGTATATGAACTGATTATGTGACAGATGGCATTTTAGTTTTATCTTTTATTATAACTGTGCAACAACTTAATCATTATAGTGAAAATATATGTATATACATATTTGGGTTAGTACCTTTTTCACACCTACTAGCTTGGGACTAGTACACCAAAAATTTGTCAAAATAGTTGAAAAGCTCAAGAAAACGTTTTTAACAGATAAGCTAAGATAAAATAAGTTTATCAATGAAGAGCCTGCTTTAAAACACTTTCACATGAAAATTAACAATTACTGTAACTGAAAATAAGATATAGCAGAACCAGATCCTACTGTTTTAAATTCACCTTTTGCTTGTCTTCATCAGCACGAGCATCACTGCGTACATTAGCCCATGGAAGATCCTTTGGCCACCAGATGGGCCGAGTTGATTCTTTTCCCCATCCTGGTTTTCCTCGGCCAGTTGAATATTTTAACATGAGTGGAATAAATGCCCGAAGCTGAGCCTACCAAACGAGAAAGAGAGAGAAAAAAATTAAAAGTTCCTGTAACAATTCAAAAACAAGGACAAAATTGAAATAAAGCACCCCACTCCAAAACAAAAGTTTCTACTTATGGAATTATTTGTTGTTTAACTTTTATGCAACCAGTGGCAAAATTGAATAACAGTTTTTGTAATATACTGAAGTATCACAAAACATATTACAAAAAAATTTACTTGTTTGTTCCAACCAATTACAAACACAAGCTATAGATAGAACATAGTAGGACAGAAAATTTGAATCTTTTATATTCTCAATTTGCTGAGATATTAATAAATTGGTGAAGTTCATCACTGAAGATCCTCCCATCTAATCATATCTTATTTTTGGCAGTCATACACAGACAGTTGGCTTCAAATTCTTTATCTGTGATTGTTGTTTTTCAGCTCCAAACAGCTAATGGAGTTTTTCAGACATTATATTCTAGTGCCTGATATATTTGTGTTCTAAGATGAATATTTAAAAGTTGCATGAATTTTTTACTTGCACAGTTAATTTAGTGAAAAAAAAATAATCAAACCTAGCACATTTACAGCTTGCACTCGCAAAGATCACGAGTCACACACTTTGCTGATGGTGTGTACAACAGATGGGTATTGGACTTTTGTTTCATTTTTGCTTTTGATTGAGAATGGTAGTCCAAAGTAAGGGCAATAAAACAATAAAATTAAAATAAAACAGGTGTGAAAAGATTTTAAAGACCACCAGTCTAGCAAAATGATGCAATGAAATATGAATGGGAAAAAAAATCTTCATTCTATTTTATTTTTTCAACTTTTCATTTCACTATACACTAACACTGGGTGAAAGGCTGTGTCATTGTGTTTGTTGACTCGCATTAAAAATTTTATGGAACTACAATTTCATGCATTTATGTCAATAAGTCTGATATCAAACTGTGGAATATAATTCAAATTTTAGTATTATACTTTACTCAATTTCTTAATTTAGAAGCGAATATTAAAAAACACAGTTAAACATTGATTTTTGTGTGTCATGTGGTATGTTGAATGCAGCATCGGTTCAAATTGGATGTTTGTGGAGTCAAAATACAAATCTATAGTTTTGTACGAATTAGAAACTCAAATTACCAATATTGAGAAGCTAGAATATAAAATAAGAGCCTCTTTTCAATTTGCTAAGATATTGGTCATATAATAAATCACACACAGTGGCACCCCACCTACTTCATTCCATTCTTGGAAACACTCCCATATATACAGTTACTTTTATAAATGACATGAATAATCAATTAAAAGCTCAGAATGTCCTCCTAGTGGCTTTCTGAGCCATTTTAACATGTTTGGATGCCATCTCTTTCAAGGAGGTAGGTCATGTCTTTAGTCTGCTCAAAATTTCATATTTTTTTAAAATGAAATACAACTCAGTTAGTAAGCTCGATAAATTATTGTGAAATTCTATGGTATTGATGTAGTAATTTATGATTTTTTGGTTATATATATAAAACCTAAAAAAGTTATTTTGTTTCAT
>NW_013670630.1:12932-19834 GCF_000517525.1 Limulus polyphemus | reverse complement strand
GTCAGTTATATATTTATTGGATATGTTAACATGAGTGCATGTGCACCGCATCATTGTAACCCCTGTATTGTTACCCAGGCATGGCTGAAAGGTCAATATAATAAATATATATAAATGTATAATGTTATGAGATTTAAGCTATTTAGTCTAAACATTTATGTTTTTGTGTTATAATTTGTAGCCATTCTAGAACGAAAAAGGCATAATTTATATTTCCTAATTTCTTTAACGTGGTTAGAAGATCAGTCAAATCGACCAAACCTATACAGAGATTTGTTACTGAAAATAACAGATAAACTATGAAGTTTTTTTCTTAAGAAACATTTGATAACTATCTGGACATTATCTGAAAATTTTCTGATGCACAAAAGTATTTTTAATCTTAAAATGAAAATGTTGGATAGGCAACATGCAAAATAAAAAAAGGCATGGGAAAAACATAGCTTTACAAACCTTAAGACTTAATAAAAAAATTAGATATTTTGTGTATGAAAGCATTGTAATGTTTACTGATAATCTGCCAAATTTTGTTAACATATGTTTACTAATATAAAAGTTATAGCATGAAAAATATAACAAGCACAAAATGGTTATGAAATCGGTCTCAGGTACCGAGCCCGTGCTGAAAAAGAGTTAAAGATTTTGATACAGTTAATGTTAGGGTAGAGAAAATAACAGATAAAATGTGAAGTATTATCAAAAATAAACTTTTGATATTCATTTAGGAGGTTTTAGACACTATGGTAATGAAACATGAAACCTGTTAAGATGAAAAGAAGTATTTTTATTCTTAACATGAAAATCATTTTACACTCAGATTGATTCAGTAATGGCTTTGAAAATTTGCAGACAAATCTTCAACAGAAATACTTCATTAAAAATTTAGATTTTTTGTGCACAATAGACTTTGAAATGTTTACTTAAAAAAGAGCTTGTGATATTCTGTGAAGGTACATTTAGTAAATTCAGAATTATAGTTAACATTACTATGTATTACTTCATAGATATGTGGTTGGTCCAACGGACCAAAGTCATGTACACAGTGTTAAAACAAGAAATTACAAAACTTCTGATATTCTAGTTTTAAGTTTTATCTAATCGAACATACCTTAATTTCCAGCAATTTATTTTAGAAAGCCCAAAAATCTACAAATTTTTATTACTGATTCTTGTTTCTTTAGAAGTGATTACATTTAGAATCCATTTTTCCTGCTTTCAAATAGTATGATGATTATTCATACCTGTTTTTATATAATTACAAAAAAGCATCAGAAAGTATGTGTTGTTATAGTGTCACCTCAGCACTTGCTCAGATGTTATAATATACTTTAAGATTGAAAAATTAATAAAATTTTATTATACAATTATTTAATAAGTTAATAAGACTAAAAATGTCCAGAGGAAATTATATACAAAAAGTAGCATACTTACTTACAAATAACACTAATAATATGATGTATAATATACAGAAGGATTAAACACACATGGTTAGTTTGCCCTAAAAATGCTTTAACTTATCTTTGTAATTATTCTAAATGACCAATTCCTTCCACTCAAAATTATAATCATTTTAACCACCAAAACTACTTAAAAAATTTACCATAAGAGTGAGGATAAGTGATTACGTATTTTCAGATCAGTACCTGTGTCATTTTCTCTACAGGTGTGGGGATACCATCTATGACAAGTGGGGGTAATTCATGAAGAGTAGGGTCATCTGGATTTTGGGGAGGAGCATGGTGTGCCAGAGCAACATCTAACTCCTGCATCACAACCTGCCGACAGTTTCTGACCTGGTATTAATAACAAACAGAATAATTCATAAGATCACTAATTGCAAATACTCATGTAATAACACAAACTAGTGTTCAGTATGAGACTTTCACAATGGTCCACTAAATTCAATGAACTCAATACCTGCTCTCTAAAAAATTAAAATGCTAATTAGGCCAATTCTGAGCCCATTATAAAAATGTAAAATGTGAGAAACTTCACAAATATAATGAAATTTACATATTTTTTATGTTTCATATAACGTGGAAAGCATTTTCAAAACTAAAGAAAAGAGGATTTGTTTGAAAACCCTTTTTCACCAGATTACTAATGTAATTTTTTTTTCCTGTACAGGTACTTTACAAACTATATCATTACTGTGATGAGAGATTGGTTATCATAAAAATATTTTTTCACAAAATTATCTAGTACGTTCTCATAACAATTTAGCTCCACTCTTTAAAAACGTCTACAAAAATACAATGTCATATTCCAACTTGAGCTCTGTATTTATGTAGTTAATTTAACAGTACTGACATGAGAAATAACTGTCAAAAAACAAAAACTATATTTATAGCAGATTTTTTGAAAATTTCAATAAAAATCAGTGTAAATATAATTAGACTTTTTTTTTATACATTTACAGTCATCTTTAATTGTCTAAAACATTTTATGAAGACACTTTAAAAACTTCTACCCTAAATTTTAAGAAGGATTCTACAGCATAAAAAATACTCAAATTTTGATGAAAAATGTACAAACACACTACTTTTACCTTTTAGGCTATAAAAAAACCTATTCTTTTGGAATGAAAATTATCAAGCTATTTCTTCATTACACTACTAATGGCAATAAGAATGGTTCTTCATGAAAAACTTATTATTTTAATTAATTATTATAAATTTCATATGGTGGATTTAATACTAACTAAACAAACTATACTAATAGCATAAAAATCATTTCTAAAAGTTGAAAATTAGATGATTTAATGAATGACAAGTACTTAACCTAAATTCAGATCTGAAGATTTTCCAATTTTTGAGTGTTTTAAAATTAGACAATTAGTAAGCAACAGCAATTTTAAAGATTCCATTTTCTAGGTATAGAAGTTTATTAAATTAAATGTAACCTACAATTTCTGACAACTACATGAAGGAAGGTTTTATGTTAACGTAACATACATGACTGACAACAGAATAGCAGTTTAATAGCTGGTTCTTAATTCATTTGAAAGTTAGTTGAAAACAGTACATGAGAATCATACGATATTCCCATTGCTAAAATAACTAATATACTTATTAAAAAAAGAAATATACTTATTCATGGTTTTAAAATTAAACAAGGATGATTTAAGTTATGTTCCTTTAAGCAAAGCCTATTGTTAAATTAAAGGAATGAAGTTGTAAAAAAAAAATATTGAAACAGTTATTCTGTGATGAAACAGAGAAGCAATACTGATTCAAAAAATACCAACTAGTTACTATTCATTACAACTGAAGCTCTGGAATGGAGAAAATGTAAGAGAAAACACAACACGTTTACTAATTGGTCTATGCTCTTATAAAAACAAATAGAACGAGTAAACTTTTTGTACTTACCACATTCTCTAGTGGATGTGCACCAAACACTTTGAAATTATTATGAGGTTTTCCTGGAGTTACAATCAGTACAACTGCTTGTTGCCCTACTCGAGTTGTGTACTCATCCACTGTGGCTTTCAGCTTTCTAGGATATTAACAATTTAAAAAAATTTTCAATACAAAAAAAATAAGAAAGAATTACAATTAGAAAAGTCATGAGGATGTAAAATTGTATTAATAAATGTAAGTAATATTACCCAAAATCTAATTCACATCTTTCTATTCATTGTAACACACTATTTGAAAATCCACAACATGAGCTTTACACTCATAACATGAAATAAAACTGTAAAAGATGGATTCAGAACTTTGAAATATTCCTTTCAAACTAGTTTTTGTTGTTGAAAGCTGCAGCAAAGAAATTTTAAAAATGACACAAATAAATACTTTAAAATGAGAATTGTCTCTATTTCTCCTTACTTTAAGAGCTTAATACAGTGTTCAACAGAGTTTACTTTCTTTTAAACATTTGTTATCATGTGCTATTCTTTAATTTTCGAGTATGTCAATTACATACTTTCCTGAAACACTGATACAAATAAAAAACTGAAAATAAAAGAAAAATTTGGAATGGGGGAGATAATATTTAATATTATCTTGTATCTGCTAATCACTGTCACAATAAAGGGTTAGGTAATTAGTGGTATTTGCTAGTTGATTAAACTTCATTAATTCTTTCAGCACAGGCTTGGTCCGTGGGACCAACTTCATAAACATTTTGTGATTGTTATAGTTTTCATGCTATAACTTTTAAATTAGTAAGCAAATGTTAACAACATATTTTGCATTACCAGTAAACATTACAATGCTTTCATACTCAAAATATCAATTTTTTTTTATTAAGTCTTACAGTTTGTAAAGCAATGTTTTGCTCATGCCTTCTTTTTCTTTTCACATGTTGCCTATCTAACATGCAAAATAATTTTCATTTTAAGATTTGAAATACTTTTATGCATCAGAAAAATTTGAAATTTCACATGTGAAATCTTTATAATGCTCAGATAGTTATCAAAAGTTTCTTAAGAAAAAACTGTTATTTTCAGTTATGAATCTCTGTATGGGTTTGGTAGATTTGACAGATCTCATAACCACCATACAAAATTAGGAAATAAATATAAATTATGCCTCTTTCATTCATAACATAAAAACATAAATGTTTAGATTAAATAGCTTAAATCTCATAACATTATACATTTATGTATATTTATTATTTTTATTATACTAACCTTTCAGCAGTGCCTGGCTAACAATACAAAAGTTACAACAACACGTGCACTCATGTTACCATATTCAATAATAAAAAACTGACTTTTGGTCTTTACAAAGTAACTTGTCTTGGCTGTGTTTTAGTGTTTTGTAAAATACAGTCACATTTCAATTATTATACATTATATATGTATATAGATTACTGCTATTTTGAAATAAGTTCTTAAAGATATTTTTCTTAAAACATAGGACAGTAAATAAAGAAGTAAAGCAAACAATTATCTCTTCTAGTTACAACCTTTGTACTTGGTTGCTGCTTGACATAGGTTGCTAAGCCTTTAAAAATTTTGCATGTGGAGGATATGAAACAAATTAATTTTTTTAGGTTTTATATATACATTTGAATAACTAAAAAATCATAAATTACTTCATCAATACCATATAATTCCACTATAATTTATCAAGCTTGGTAACTAAGATGTATTTTAGTCTAAAAAAAACGAAATTTCGAGCAGACTAAAGACACACCCTACCTCCTTGAAATATTGGTACAAAAGAAAGAAATGGTGTCCAAGCTAGTTAAAATGGCTGAGAAAGACACTAGGGGTACATTCTAAGCTTCCAATTGGTTATTAATGTCATATATAGAAGTAAGTGTATATAAGGGAGCATTTCCAAAAATGGAAAGAGGTGGGAAGAGTGCCACTGTGTTTGATTTACTACATGAACAATATCTTAGCAAATAAAAAAGATAAGACATTCTTATTTCATATTCTAGCTTGTCAATATTGGTAATTTGAGTTTCTAAATCGTAAGAAACTATAGACTTAGTATTTTGACTTCACAAACATCTAATTTGAACCAGTGCTGCATACATCATACCACATGACACACAAAAATCAATGTTTATCTGTGTGTTTTAATATTTACTTTTAAATTAAGAAATTGAGTAATATATAGTAATAAAAATTTGAATTATAATCTACAGTTTGATACCAAACTTATGACATAAATTCATGAAATAGTAGTTCAATAAAATTTTGATCTCATTTGTTGACTCGCATTGACATGGCCTTTCACCTGTGACCCGTCTGGAAAGGGTTCACTAACTTTTCTTTTACTTCAAGTTTGTTTGTTTTTTGGGGGGGAGACTTGTCATTAAGAAGTTTTGGGTTCGTTTCCCATCCAGCGCAACCAGACTTGTTTGCCTTTATTTGTTATGGCAAATATACAAAGATTATCTGCTACCATCACTAATTTTAAACTGCTGACTAGAGCAAATGTAACAGGCTGGTAGCACCAACCACCAACCTTTTTCTCTTGCTATGTACCATGGTTTGAGGAACACTGCACTAAAAAGTAGCAAAAACCATTAATCACCCAGCTCTAGTTCACATTATTATGTTGAATCATAACCAGATGTTAAAAAAAAATTGATTAAAAAAAAAGGCTTAAGCAAATACATACGGATGTAATGAAGATTTAGTGGTCAAAATGAAATGAAGAAGTGTTGATAAGAAAAAAGAAGTTTTAAAGAATGTGATAAAAGAAACTGATATATCATTAAATTAATCTCATTAACTCTTTCAGCACAGGCTCAGTCTTAGGGACTGACCTAGTAATCATTTTGTACTTGTTATAGTTTTCATGCTGTAACTTTTAAATTAGTAAGCAAATGTTAACAAAATTTGGCACATTACAATGCTTTCACATGCAAAATATAAATTTTTTATATTAAATCTTACGGTTTGTAAAGTTTTTTTTTCTCATGCCTTTTTTTTCTTTTCATACGTTGCCTATCTAACATGCAAAATAATTTTCTTTATAAGATTAAAAATACTTTTATGCATCAAAAAATTTTGAAATTTCATATGCAAATTCTTTATAATGATAGTTGTCAAACGTTTCTTAAAAAAACTTTATATTTTATCTGTTATTTTCAGTAATGAATCTCTGTATGGGTTCATTAGAACTGACTGGTCTCGTAACCACCATAAAAATTAGGAAATAAATATAAATTACGCCTCTTTCATTCTAGAATGAACATAAATTATAACACAAAAACATAAATGTTTAGTCTCAATAGCTTAAATCTCATAACATTATAGATTTATATATATTTATTATTTTTATTATATTGACCTTTCTGGCTAAAAATACAGAAGTTACAATGACGCAGCTCATGTTACCGCATCAAATAACATACAACTGAATTCTGGTCTGTACAAAGTAACTTGTCTTGGCTGTGTTTTAGTAGACTAGTGTTTTGTAAAATACAGTAAC
>NW_013670630.1:1593-11932 GCF_000517525.1 Limulus polyphemus | reverse complement strand
GACATGGCCTTTCACTCATGACCCGTCTCAAAGGGTTAAGTGATTACATTCAATTAATCAGTTACTACAGTGTTACTCAAACCATGTTACATACAACCAAAAATATGAATACTATCATACCATCATACTTGAAAAAAAAAATACCAAACCAACTATCTCAAATTAAGAGTGAATCTCATTTAGTGACGTTTAAAAGAATATTCTTTACGTTAGCTGTTGTAGTTCTCTACCCATCTATCTGTGTGAATTCATATTGAATCACATAAATAATTTGGAGATGTACAAACTATCAGTAAACACTTCCAGAAGCATCTTACGTTTCAACCTTCATAATGGATATTTTTGTTTTGACAACAAACTACATTTCCAACTAAGTGGCATCACAATGGGTATTTCAGTAGCTGCTACTTATGCCATAATATTTCTGCACATTTTTGAAACTAGGACACTTGACGAATGGTATCAAGATACCAATACTGGCCCCAATCACAGACTTTGATACAACAAGAATGTTTGAACTATGGAATCAAGGCCTTGATTGTTTAATCAAATTACTAGAATTTCTGAATGTCATAGACATCATGCAACATCTAATACATCTTTAATCATTTGAATTATAAGAACTTTCTTGACGTTACCTTGATGATTGATAATGACAATAATATACAATCTACCTTCTTTCACAAACAAATTAAAAATCTATTTTTCTTCTCTTCAAGTCTCTACATTCAACAGTTTCAAGAAATCTACAATTGTAGGAGAATTTAAAAGAATTATCGCAACTGCAGTGATAAAAGCAACACAGGTTAAAAATTAAAATCATTCCTTTTGAACAACAAAACCCATTTTTCATGTCAAACAAATTTTCATGAACTATGACAAAATCCCTTCTAACATGAAAAAACAGATAAACTAAGAAGAAAGATGATAATTTTCCAATAAACAATACTTTTACAGTATCTCTAATTGATGAAACTTTCCCCAAGAAACTAAAAACTATAATGAAGGAATCTAACTGCTGACTAACATTCCAGAATGACCAGGTTTAACTCTCAAAATAAACTTTCAAAATCTAAGTACATTCATTACCCTAACAGTGTAATAAGATTAAGCCAACTGTTTTTGCTTCCATTGTTATTTACCATCTTGCATATAATATCATACATACATTGGTGAAATAAGAAGATCCTACATACAAGGACACATTGACTCTCGTGCTATAAGGTAATTTATAACAACAGTTATAGTCTGTTAATTGTAATTTTGATTAATCAATTAGTTTATGTGACAATAAATGATGTAATCGCTAGTCATAGGTAATTGATTAAATCACCCAGCTCTACTCACACTATCATAGTTTACTTACAGGAAAGCTTGAAAACATTAAAAGTCTATTGTATATAATAAAAATTCTGTAAAAGAGTAAGCACATATCAATATACAGCAAAACCAGTTAAGTCTTGGACTTAAGTAAAAAATAGTATAATACTTAAACTAAGGAAAGATAATAAAAAATGTTAAATTTAATAAAATAACATCAGCATTGAAAATGGATAAAGGTTTCAATTCTATAGTTTCATAACTTTTAAGCGTAGATGTTTTTTTTAGAAAGCACGTGTATATCCACCAATCCAGACAGTATTTTTTACATCTCAGAAAGTATTTCATTAAACTTTAATCATCTACTCACTGTCTGTAGTAGTCATTTAAAAAAATCTGCATCATTTACAATCAGTTTATGCCACTGGAAAGTTCTCAAATTTGAATATATTGTGATACAAACATCTTTTCAAACCATTATTAACACATATTGACAAAAATTCTCAAAAAACTAAATCTAATAGATTACCTTATAAACATTCAGTAAGTTCCAAGAATGCTTGGGACTAATTTTCCCACCAAATTTACTTAGTTTGGCATTTATTTTATGTAATCATGTCTAAAACTATCATATTCTAATTTAATTTTCTTTGTTCACATAATACAGGAACACTACTTCCAAGAAAACTGAACAAAATGCATTTGATAACCTCATTCTCTCTCAATCCTACCATTGTTTATCATTGTAGAAGATTATTATTCAATTTAGGTTGACTGTTTAACCAACCTGCTTAAAATTCACAAGTATTTTCTGTTCCTTTCTTAAAGGGCCAGGTTATCAACACAACCATTTGTAGTCTGCACAAACTACCATGATGTAAATCACTGCTATTAATTTTCCTCTCAAATAAAAGTTCTCATTTAAATCTTGGGCCTTAAAGTTATAATAACTTAAAATTAGAACATAAGGTATAATACACTAGGGTCAACATGGAGGAAGCTAAGTATCTGGTTAGTCATAGTAATTGCAAAAGAGGGAGGAGAAAAATATAAATAAATATAGTTACACACACACCTAATAAGCCTTGTTTGTTGACGTTTTCGTATGGAAGGGTTCATCTCAAATGAATATGACCTGTTATGCTTTTTTCCTGAAGCTATGGCAGCTGCGGCAGCCACACCTACAGGACCTAATGAGGGAAATAATTTAATGTATTTCTTGCAAACATAATGGTATCATGTACCAGTTTCTTGAAATTATAATTCTTGAACCACTATGCTGATTAGAAAAGGTTAGTATTGCAAGCCATAATAGTTATCCACTTCCTAAAACTGGATTATCACTTTTAAAAAGATTGCATCCAATAATCCCACAAAAAAACAAAACAAAAGCATTCCCGTTGTTGCTTTAGCAATATAATTCAAAATAAGAATTTGTTCTAGAAATGCTTTCCTTAAGAAAAACAAAAGGGACTAATTATGACAAAGTGAATTTAAATAAAGAAAAAAAATTAATTAGTTACTACAAACACATTTAAGACGAGTAAAAATTAGTGATGGAAATTTATATTTTTAGATATACTATAGTAAATACATCCCAGATTACTAAATTATAAATATAAATAAAGTGGCAAAAAAAGGAAAAACAAAAAAATTAAGTGGTTCGAAGAACTACTTAAAACTATTTGCCAATTTTAGAGCTCACCTGATGCAGCCAACTGGAGAGTAACATCATCTCCAATAGTAGAAGAAGACAGCAAGTCTGAATCATTGTAGGAATTGCTCTCAGGAGTTGATGGCTCAGAGCTCATTTCATCACCATCAATCACATTGTGGTTAACAGTGGAACTGACAGCAGAGCCAAGATCCGATGTCATGCTCATTACTAATGAAGAACAATATTTCATTATAGCATAATTAGAAAAAATTAAAGCTATTAAACTCTTCAACTTAACTTATTGAAACTTTATTGCCACAAATGTGTCAAACCCGTGAATTATACCATGTTTTTGTTATAAAAAGCAGAGTTGAATGTTTTGGGAAGAAATGTTTCAAGTATGTGCAATACTGATTTTAACCTAAAGCTTGTTAGAGAAAAAACTCAAGAGTTTGAAAATAGATAAAACTTGTTGTTATATTTAACCTAACTTAAAAAGTTTAAGGACCATATTTCTGAGCCACTCACTTAAATTTTTGGTAAGTCATTTTAAAAGTGGATGGTACCAGAATATTGAAGGATGGCTAATGTTACTCCAATATTAAAAATGGGAGTTAAGCATTGTTCAGGTAAGCTTAAGCCAGTTAGTCTTACTTTTGTAGTGGAGGAATCTTCAGACTAATAAAAATATGCTCTGCAAGATAATTTAATGATGTTTAAATTTTTATCACTTAGTCAAAGTTGCTTTACAAAGGAAAATTCTGTCTTACTAACCTATTAAGTTTCATTATGAGAATGTTATTTAAATCTCAAAGAGGGTAAAGGAGTAGATTTGGTTTACTTCCATAAAACATTGGTGAAAAACAACTAACTCAGTAAGTGAAGGGAATAAGTTAAAAGGACTGATTGTTTGGCTGGATGAGAGGAACTAAAAAAAATTAATATTAACAGAGTTCATTCTAACTGGACTATTGTAGTAAGTGGTGTACCTCAAGGATTGGAGCTGGGACTGTTGTTCTTTTCAATTTAACAGCAATGTTAAAGGCATAGTTTAGAAATTGGTTAAATCTGCTGTAACAAGGATGCTAAACTTTTATAGACAGACTTTGACTGATAGGTTAGTTTGACAAAACACATGACAGATGTCATAATTATGATGAGGTTGTGCATATGGATTATTAAAATATAAATCTCCATATAATTTTTAGGTTGGAATCCTCTTAGTTATGAGGATGAAGGAATGGACCTTGAGGTACTAGTTCACACAACTCTTAAGCTTTTGAAACAGTGTTATATTAAAAGTGGCAAAGCTAACCAAATTATGGGTTGTATGTAAAATACAAAGGAGGCTTTGTTGTATTGACGGGAAGGTTCAGAAGAGAGCTACTAGAATAACTCCAAGGATGATGGGTCATAAACTTGTCATATGAGGACACACTGAGATCTCAACTTGTTTTTTCTTGAACAGTGAAGGGTCAGGAATGCTCTAACTGAAGAATTAAAAATTATTAACAGAACTGCAAGATTGAGACATCACATATTTTTCTTGTCAAATACTGAGGTAAGTATAACAAGGTCATAACTTCATATAAAAAGTGTCACACACATTATATTTATCCAAGATAAATCTCTTGAAAAAAATGTAATCCATAGTAATAGAGGATACAATTTTACAGGAGTTTAAGAAGAGGGCTGATGAATGCCTGGGGAGAGGGTCAAGGCTAGACTTAGTGATTAGTTTTCTGTTTTTTGAGGGAGGTTAAGAGTCAGGACATTCTTCATGGACAAGAAAATTCCTTGAGGTGCCATAATTTATATTTAAAAAAATGCATTAATAATACACAAAAATCAGTTTTATTATTTATCAGAAATGATTTCAAATGAACAAACTATAACAAACGGTTCTATTGAACAAACAGTCCACAGTGTAAAGCCATGAAAATCTTTTAAATGAAAAGGAGAAATAAAAGCAAACATGAAATACTCTTCACAGAATTCCTTGTACAAACTTTATTAGACATTCTAACATGAAGATCAACAAAAAAGTTTAAGATGTATATATTTGAACTAAATTTTACAGACAATAAAAACAATATTAAATAATTTTTAATTATAGTGTTTTAGACTACAAAATCTTAAAAGTAATAAGTAATGACAACCAAATATAGTTTTCCTAAGTTCTTGTTGATTAATCAATATTTTCAACTATGCATTTTAGCAAAAACTACTGTTTTCATTACACTACACATAAACATATTTCATGTCTGAACTTCTACAGATATGATAATAATAATAATAATAATCCCATTTTTATTGGCACACAACCTTCTTCCAAACCCTTGGGTAAATATTATCTGACTCAGAAGCTATCCTTCTTTAAATTTCCCAATTTTCCTTAATGAGCTCAGAATTAATGTGATCATCTTGTTCAATCTTGCTTCCATCTGGCAACTATTTAGGATAAGGAATAATCTTCATTTGTAAAAACCAAAGAAAAAGTAGACTTTAATAATGCAGCTATCCCATAATCATCAAATATTAGCCTTTCTGTATCATACCTCATTTTGCTTAACCTTAATGTATTAAAAGAAATCTTTAATATTACCTTTTACATTTTCAACCAAGATATTTTTTCACATACACTTACTGATTTCCTACATTTTTTGACTAATTCTCTTGATCTTCTGTAATCCACCAATCCTCCCATCATTGCAGTTAATTTAAATTTCTATAATTTTATCTTCTATACCACTTGTGAGCCAGCTTATTTTTTTACTAGCAGCCACCCTTTTTTATAAGGAACATGCCCATCTTTAACACTGAAAAATTAATTTTAAAATTTTTTCCAAATTTGATCTGTATCTCTAACTCTTCAAAATTTGCTTTTTTTCCAATTTGTAACCAAAATCTCATTATTCCTTAGCTCCATATGTAGCACAACATTAAATCTAACTGAATGATGATCACTTTTACTCAAATGTTCCCCAATCTCTGCCCTATCAACCATTTCTTTTTTTAGGAGTTAACAAAAAAATCCAATATATCATTGTTCCTAGTAGGTTTCCTAACCAATTGTTGAAGAACACTATCCTGAACAGTTTCTAAAAACCTTTCTCCCTCATTGTTTGGCTCTATCAATTTCCTATCTGTATGTCTGAAATTAAAATCTCACTAAATTATAACCTCATTAACAGTTGAATTTTTTATCTCACTGTAGTTTCTCATTAATTTTATCAGTTTCATCTAGTAGTATTTAACAAATTCCAACTAAAAGTCTTCTACCCTTAGAATAAATAACAGAAATCCAAGCAGATTCAACTTCATTGCTATTAGTTTTGATATCCTTAACTTGAACATGCTGTATAAAGCTACTCCCATTCTTTTTAGTACTCTATCCTTAGTAAACAGCCTATAACCCTGTAATTCAAAGAATTTCCTGCCATCAAAATTGTCAACATTTAGCCAGGTTTCAGATATTTCCATTATATGTTATCTATTCCAACATATGCAAAACACTAGCTCAATTATTATATTCATCAGTGCTACAGATAGACCAAAGCTCGTAACTTGAATAGCTTACCAGAAAAAAACAACATCAAAAAATAACTAATTACAAATGTTTTATATCAAGTTTCATTTGTAATTTGTACTGTTGTTTTCAAAAAAATTATGCTGATACTTTTTAACAGATTTAAAAAAATATTAATTTATTTAATAATTTAAAACTATATCTTGTTTAATTCATATAAGTTATAGAACAAGTTTTCAGTAAACTATTTCAAATTCTTGATACTTAGATTTATTTTTACAAGTTTAAGTAAAAAGTAAATGCTGGGTGGGATGGTTTGGATAGCCAATTGTAGAACTTGTTTCACAAATCATTTAAAACATAATTCTCAGATCTAAATTACAAAATAAGCAGCATTGTATCATTTTCAATTATTATTGTTAGTCATATTTATTCAAAAATCAATAAAAAAGCAAACCTTACAGTTTAACACTAATACAATGAAAAACATCCTTGATTATAAAGAGAATGAAGACAGTGTTTTAAGTAAAGTTATTATGTGTATTTAAAGTCAGAACATCATTCAACATCACACCCTTCCATTGAAAGAATTGTTAAGTCTTCAATGTGTTACATATTTATATACCACAGTTCATTATACATGTTGATGCCACATGTTTATAATTGTTACATAGCATTATGTCATAAGACAATCAACAATAACCACTTTGGTTTTATAAGTGTAAAAAAATTATTATAGCACAACTTCACAAGTCAGTCAACAACAAACACTTTCTACAAAGCATGTGACCATTATAGTTTAAGCTTCAATAAGGTGATTGCACAAATGGTAAGTAGGAAACTTGTAAGTAATTATTAACAGAAGGTGTGTGTAATGATATAATATACTTAATGATTAAATGCCAATAGATGCCTATATTTTAAGGAAGAAATAATGATAACTTAATTCCTCACAATACCAAGAGTGCAAACTTGTAAATTTTCCACTAAAATATGGCTTGTCCTATGAGTAAAGAAAGTACACTTTTATTCTATGAATGATTAAGTTAAGTTTTACTAAAAATAATTCTGAAGCTATGTACTACTTTACTTGTACTAGACTTAAATAACTTCAATATATCAAGCATGTAAGTTATTATTTTAATGAAATGGCTCCAAATAGTTACTCCCATTAGTGTTAATAATACAAATGAAAACCAGGCACTTAATGGGATTGTGCATAGTAAATACCAACCATTAACTTACTTTTAAAAATAAAACCTTTCAAAGAGGGAGGATACAAAAATTAGTAATAAACTATTGGGTATTTTACGAGCTTACTTGTTGGAAGGTTACATAGCAACATTCAGCATTCTAAAAATGAAAGTGTGAAAATTTTGCTCTCATTCTGTCATTAAAATCAAGGTTTACAATTACCTAGTTTACTTTATTTTTTACTGAAGTACACTACAGAACAGTTCTATTCAGTTTAATGTTAGTCTTGATTTTTAAACAAGATCTGTGAATGTTAAACACATGTAATATATCTGATCTATTATATTCGATGACGAGGAACCCAATTTGAGATTAATAATGTTTGGAGATGGCTTGAATGGGTAATGAAGAAAAACTTTAATACAAGTTTAACATAAGAGCAAATGTACAACGTTTTTTTTCCTCATTACCCATTCAAGCCGTCTCCAAGCATTATCTGATCTATTAGTATTACTAATTTACTATTAGTGAGTATTACTATTGGCACTATATTACATTATTACAAATAATTAGTCTAAAGCACAGCTAAATTAAGAAAAATGTTATATAATAAATACAGGGCACTTATTTTAAATGTTTCAATCAACATCCGTAATTTAGAAATGAAACATTACTGGCAGTACCATTTGTTTGCATACTTTTCAGCTGGGAAATTCGTTTCTCTCACAGAATGACACTACGATCTCGGACCCGAAGAAAATGAGAACACAAACTAAGCCTAACATGGAGACGTCATATAATGCATAAAAGAAGCTCCTAGGCCTAGTTTTAATTTCGGTACGAAGTGGTGACATTTCAATACTATAGAACTTTAAAGATGCACGTGTGGTTCTCGTAACTATGGGTTATAGTTGAGCATGTCAAGCTGGGTTTTCTACACAGATGATCACGCACATGTTAATGGCCCATGCGTAGAAGGGCCAGGGGTACACGAATTTGGAAACTGAGCAAGCCCAAGAAGTGTCCCATGTGCGACTGCGTCACACTATTGCTGCTACAATCAGTAGTTGGTTCCGAAATCGGACAGGCAAGGTAGCTCCTTTACAACCCAAAAGGTATGTTACTGTTTTATACATAGGAGATTTCTAAGCTTTCGAAATTTATACAAAATAAATTAAAATCAATGTGTTATAACACTAGTATATATAAGCTCCAATAAACAAATAGTCAGTAAACATCAAATCCCAGCTTGCTGTTAACCAGCGTAAAAATATACAGAAAACAGGCATTTTGCGTCTGCGCAATATATATGTATATATATATATTCTTAAAACAAGTTTCATAAAGACGGCAATGACAACTACATTTCTGCCTGCAAAAATTTTGTTTATCGCAATAAACAGAACACATCTACAAATGGGTTCTTTTTATTCATAACTTACCATAAAGATCAATAATCAAGGAAAAGACAATGATACACGAAATGCGCACCAAATAACGAAAATGGAGATAATCTGAGCAAGAAAAGGGGTAAAAGAGTACTTTAAATATATTGGACTAAGCGCCCTCTATTGTTGGTAGGTTTGTCTAAGATAAAACATTTGGATTCTTCTCGTAGACCAGAAAACAGTATTGTAAAACATTACAACATTTCATAATAACCATTATTGTTTATAAAATTATAAACAGAGAAAAAATTATTATAATTTATTATTTTTCTTTATATATGTAACTCGTTTCGAAACTTTTAGGGAAAGCTAATAAGAAATATATAGAAGTATCAGTATTTGTGAAAATATTGCTACTAGCATCCTTGTTGGTGGAAAACGTGATATGTATATAGTCAAATATTATGTAACCATGTGAAAGATCTGAAATCCGTAATTGTTATGAATCAGTATAGCGAAGAATGTATACAAAAATGGACATAGCCTAGCGGTTAACATGCCGGGCTGCCAATCAAAAGGTTTGAGGTTCGAGCTGCTATATTCTGATGCATACACTCCGCAATTTCAACTTACAACAAGTTATAATCGTGACAGTCAATCACACTATTTGGTTAAGAGTATATGAATAAGTTATGGTGCTGCTAACTGATTGATTCCTCTCGTCAGCAATTCTAGCTCAGAGATGGTTATACTCGAATCTCGGTGTCTCTTACCTGGCTGTTTAGCCCATTTTCCGTTTAAGATGTAGTTCAAATTGAAAATACCAAATGGCGAAATCAAGTCGAAATTTGAGGAAATTGTTAATCTTCCATATGTTATGCTTTAAACTCTCTTTCTTGTGTAATCAATTTGGGCACAAGTTGAAAAACTAAATTATCATGTAATGTTTTGTTTCTTGTGCAACGAAGGATTTTAATGCAAGTATTATGTCAAGAGCCATAAACAAGTTGATCTTACATGTTTCGAACGGCTAAACATACGTCACTTTTTTTTTGTAATAATGCACAAAGTTACACAATGGGCTATTTGTGCTATGCCAACCACGGGTATCAAAACACAGTTTCTAGCGTTGTAAGTCCGCAGACATGCCGATATGCCACTGGGGGGGGGGGGGGGCAGATACATCAAACGATGGTTCAAGATCAATTCTAGATACCCAGCACTTTTTAAATATGATATTGTTACGTCTCC
>NW_013670630.1:0-846 GCF_000517525.1 Limulus polyphemus | reverse complement strand
GTTGACGCAACAATATGTTAAATAACTAAAAATGAAAGGTGAAAAACACATGATATTACTTATTAGTTCACAATACTTACTCATGAGATTAAGGAATTATAATTATTAGTGAGTAAGAGTTCCAAAGTTTTGTAATGAAACTTTGCAAAATTTTTAATATAGAAACAGTTAAATTGCCATTCAATTATGTGCCATAAAGAATGATCTGTATTTACATAATGCCCAGCTAGTGCGGACTAATATATATTTTTTTCTTTTCAACACAATTCTGGTGTTTTTCTTATTATTACGTTTACATTTCTAGTAGTTTAGCCAATATAGATTTTAGCACCTGAACACCGAATCTTGTAAACACTACGTTTACCAAAAAATAGTCAACGGGTCTTTAAACTATTAATGTAAAACAGTTTTGATGAAAGACAGAACTAACTAAATTCGTCCAAACCAAAATAAGTCAAGACACAAAGCAGCGTGTCGTGCGTCAAAAACAACCTACAGGACATACTGTGTGTTATTAACAGGGGTGATAGTATAGCAATTTTCCACTTTCTGTAGCTCGGACTGTGGTAAACCAAACTATCACATATTTTTTAGTGAATGTGCTCTACTGGATCCTTATTTCACTTACAAATTTCAAGACAACCCACTAAGAAATACACGAGATGTAAAAAATCCAATTTTGATTGAATTACTTCCTTTTTTTTATTTGCACCGAAAGTACGGAAACTTTATTGGATAGAAAAACATACTTAACTTTCATGGATTTTTTTTTTTCAAATTAGGTACACTGATAGATCTTTGCAACGTACAATTAAATGTCAAATTTGGCCTATATGTAAGCCACAT
>NW_013670629.1:58511-74074 GCF_000517525.1 Limulus polyphemus | reverse complement strand
CTTTTATATACCAGCGTAACCTATTTCTAGTAAGAACTTGAACATTTGACAAAGCACATGATAGTTCTAGAAACGTTGCGTCACGGCGGTCATGTGACTGCTGACGCAACAGTATATTTGCAGAAATTAACTTGTCTGTGGCCACATCCTTTTTTATACGTGTATCGAACCCTATGCCGGCCCACATTTGAACTGTTGCTCAGTTTGATAAATTTTAGATAAATTATTCTTTGTGTGAATTTGGTATATTCAGGTAAAACTGAATTAACCTTCGAACAATGTGGTAGGTCCATTTAGTAACAGAAAGTTCAACATAAGTTTATTACTCAATAATTCTGAGTTCTCTTATTTTGACTGAGTTTGACTGTTTGTTTGTTTTGAATTTCGCGCAAAGCTACACGAGAGCTATCTGCGCTAGCCGTCCCTAATTTAGCAGTGAAAGACTTGAGGGAATGCAGCTAGTCATCAACACCCACCGCCAACTCTTCGGCTACTCTTTTAATCTAAATATATTCGAAACTAAGAAAACATAGTAATATGTGCACAAAACAATAATGCTCCTCTTCTTATGGTGTGTTTGTTGCTAACGTGACTGGTTGTCACTCTCATTACAAAGTAACTGATGTTGTAACTTTGAGGTATCACCTGATCTTCCAACGGGAAATACCACTGTCTAATATGATATTGAATATTCTGCTTTATAGGAATTTTTCCCACAAGAAATAACAAGTGGTTTCATAGTTGAATGACCCAGCTCAGTAGGCAACTAGAGCAAGAGGAACTTAGCTAATCCTTTGACCAACATTCTATGTTAAAACTATATGTTCTCTGTGTGCGAAAATTTTGAAAGAATTATACTAAATAGGAGGGGTACAAAACATGTATTCTGCCATCATGTCATCCTTTTACTCTCCTCTTTACCTATAGACAATCTTGGCTGTCCCTAACTTAAATACCAACTAAAAGATTCATGTATCAGTCAAGTAAAAGATGCAATTTCCTTTTCCCCTTGTAAAACATTCACACCTCTATACAAAAAAAAAAAACAATTTACAGTGTCAAAAACGAATTTAAAAAATACAAAGTAACACAAAACTTTTTACAAAAACCGTACAAAATGCAGGTCTGGTAGTATTTTTTGGTGATTACAAAGCAATAAACCATTCAAATTAAAAAGAAAACAAACCATTTTTACGTAGCAGCACATATATATAAGGTGCACTACAGTATATAAAACACAACAAGCAAAACTATTATTATGATGCACACTTTTTTGTCTGTCTGCTTGCTATATTCTTATACAATTTTGGCCATGCATCACCAAAATTTGCCAAGATAGTAAATTTGACCCAGAAAGTATCCTAACAGGCTTGGGTATTGAATTACCATTACTCCTGTGAGTAGTGAAATGAACCCCTTTTCCTGAGTTTAATGTTGTTAAAAGCATTCATTACAGGCCAATAGCAAATGTTTAATTGCTAAGTGCACGACTTTATCTTATTATAATGCACATTGGATTTGAGATATTAAAGATGATAGTAAGTATTCAGAAATTAATTTTTGTGTGTATATATAATGGTAATAGTTCAGACAAAATTACAAAGAAAATGGGATGAAACTTGATCCATGTGACATCACAGGTGTTTATAAAACAAGAAAAGAATATAAGATAATAAAAAGAAGAGACATATTTACAGTATTTGTTTGGAGCCTCTTACCTACTGGAACCTCAAAAGTTGGTCCTCCAACACAAGATCTCGCAAGAGCCTTTTGAGTCTGAGCCATCTCGGCACAGAGATGGCACACCTCTTCCTCCAGCTGCAAATGAAGATGCTATCAAAAGATAGTCTTCATTTTGGTTAGAAAGTGACTGGGTCCCCATCCACCTGGCTTATTGTCTTAGAGGTAATGTAGTGGAATCAGTATCTATTGAAGAATGGGAAGATCTTTTATTTTTGCTGTGGGTGTAGCAAGCAGCCATATATTCTCTCACCAAAAATTATCTAGCCTAAAGTTGTCTTTAAGTACAGAGCGTGGAAACAATAGCAGCTGTCAAGTGACATTTCTATATCATTACATGCACTGATGTATATATTGCCTGTAGATATGGTATCCCTTTCACCTATCTCGTGTTTGAATTCATTTAGAAATGAGAAGTGAGACTACAGAAACTAGTTCCTACACAAATATCCAGTATAAGTCTAACACAATACCGACATCAACCTTCTGATCATTGGAATTCATTAACATCAACATCTCATTTCCTACCAGATTCCTTTTATATATATATATATATACAAGTTTAGTAAATGCTAAAGGTAAATATGAAGTAGCATTGCATGGGTGCTACTTCTTGTCTCTGGCTATGCACTCACAGTCTCACTCTAACCTTTCATGTATTTCAATTACACGGTGTACTGAAACAATGTTAAAATATCCAGTAAAACTCTGTGCTCACCAAACTAATTCAATCAGCATGATTAGAAATACTCAGGCATAAATAAATAAAACACTGACTGCATTAACTTAGATTTTGCAAGATACTTAAGATACTTTATGTTGATTTTACTTTATACAGATAATGTCACCCATTCTTGAATATTTCAATTTGATCCAATCAAAACATTCTTCACGCGAAAACACCACGTCAAATAGGGTTTTTACCAAGTGTGATATTCTCGAATACAGCATCATAATACATGGCAAGAGTTCATCCAGTCAGTTCATCTGGGATTAACAAACTTGGAAAGCATAAACTTGATGGTTTATTTTGTACATTCTGTTAAACTATTTAAATGGAGGTGAGAAGGCGAGTCGCTCATATTCACAATACCTAAAACTTTCCACACCTCAAGGAACAATTGGCTTTTGAAATTAGTTACCTGATACATGTGAATCTCTTTCAATGGTCTACCAACACACTAACCACGGACTGTGCCAATGTGTAGACCAATGGATAAGCCCCAGTTCCCTTATGAAGTAGTCAATGGTGACGTGTATGCACTGATGATCTCTCACAGCCTCCAAGTGAGGACCAGCAAATTCAGGGCTAATCGTCTGCAGAGGAGACTTAACAATTTTCTGTTGTAGTTTACCCTCCCTCAACCAGTTCTTTCTCTGATTTTATCCCATATAGTCAGCAATTATCAGTTACTCATGCTTCCCTTGCACCAAGTTTGATTCCAAGGAGCACTGCCCAATCTGCCATACTGGGTATACCAGATGTCAACTGATCTTCCCAAAAGTGCTTTACTTCAAGACCTATGCAACATCGCCAAAAGTCCTACGTCCAGAAGCAGATTTTTCATACACACTAGATCTCTCTCATACAACTATCTCTTTCCAGAAGTAAACTCTCCCTGTAAGTCGTAAGTACTTCTACCCTCAGAAATGTCATTCTTTCAGTAAGAAGCTTTCATTTAAACTCATTTAACTCAAGAATTCAAGTAAGGGCAATAACAAAAATTCCATAATAAAATTTCGTTTTAACTCACCAAAATTACTCCTTCCTGCTTACTCTTTGGTATTCGCAGGTTAAATTGATTTCTGAAGAGAATGTTAGGTAGGTCTGCTTTATAGTGGAAGGAACAATTGAATAAATAATTAAATAAATCTGAATTTATCTATTAACTGAATTTAATCAAAGATATAATAAGACTGGGTATAATGTGTAATATAAAATGAAAATAATCTTTATCCATTCAGTAGATAAAAACACAACCTGCATATTTGCTTTCTCGACATTCAATGGTCACTTTTTACTAGAATCTTGAATTGATCAACATAATTTTTTCCCTCAAGATTTCTTCCCATCATCCAACTCACTTGAAATCCTGCTTAGACTGCTTAAATCTAATGTTTATTACTTAGCAGGAAATGTTGAATTTACCCATAGCAGCAAGTGCATTCCACATGACTGGTCATTTCTCCTTCAGTATATGAAGGTCACAACCTATATATATCGTCTAAGCTATCATTGAAGGATACTTCTGTTCTTGATTTTCTTGGAAAAGCACACAGCATTATAGTAATATACCCTGTAAGTAGAGTAAATATTAGCTCTAGAGAATAACAAAAGAACAAAGTCAACTTAACGATTTTCAAGACCACGTTTTATTTGAAGCTGCAGAGACTCAGAATAAAAAAACTTTTTGAAACTTTCGACATTATTATAAGATCAATTGCACAGCCAATGCCTCTTAGTACTAAAGCACAAACAAGTTGGTTTCCATTGAATGGATAGGGGTACCCTGGCCCTCCTATTATGTTTGTTGCTCAACCAATGCCAATGGTGCCCCACCTGGAGTTCACTCCAGAAGGCGTGGAATGCGGGGCACTTTTGTAAAAACACCCATACCTTGCCAGACACAAGACGGGCAAAGCACACAGTCATGACTAACTGTGCAGCAGGTTCTTGAGGGCCAGCAGTAAGCTGTAGCTGCTGTTGTTTCAGCTCCAGGAAACTAATGAGTCGAAATTGGGTGTAGTCACTGACTCACGGAGCACAACAACAATATGTGCCAAAGCCAAAAAAAAAAACTCTCTAAAGGCTAAATGGTGTTTGCTGTGTGCCTGTAAAGATACATATCTCAGAGATCAAGTTCTTGGTTGATACAGGAATGGTCAGAACCCTGGTGGATAGTGTCATGTATCAGCCACTCTGAGTGAAGCCACCATACTGATTATTTAGCATTCCCTTTGTTCTTATGAGCAGTTGCATGATAGATGTGGATAGAGAAGCATGTCTCTGACTATGTCTAGGCCACACAAACCATGGGACAATAGTAGTCATCACATATCTGGTTCTGGCATTGGCATTCTAGAAACGGATATATCGTAGAAACTCTTTGTCAATTGGCTTTTGCAAAAATGAACTGAGTTTACCCGGGTAAACCATTGAATACAGATCGAAATGAACCCAGAAACAATGGGCTTCACGTGTGTACCTAGTGGAAAGAGTTACAGTACCTTTGTGTATACAAGTGGTGTGGCATGGTTTGCAATGTATGAAACACACTTTTTTCTATCCAGAAGGTAAAGCATAAACAGGGATGGTAATCCGTCTATCAAAGAATAACATCTCAGTGTCTTGTGCAATCATACGCAATCCACAACCCAGCTTCCCGCTGGAATGAGCATTAGGATGATAAGCAACGTGGAGGTGACCAATACTTGTGTTAATGCTAGTGTTGCTTTTATTGCACTGCATCTGAAAACATGTAACTGGCTGTCAGCTTATCTGAGATTATTAGTTGAGGATGAGGATTCAAGCAGTCTAGACTCAACACAGTGGCAAAATCTAAGAGGCCTGATGGTTAAGTATGTCGATGTATTTCTGGGATTTCTTAGCCAGTTGGGTAGAACAACAATCACACATCACCACATAATTACAATGAGGTAGGTCCAGTTAATCGACTGCTCCATAGGCTTCCCTGTAGCACAAGGAATATAGACAGTACTGATGTACAGTGGATGTTAAATGACAGAATCAAACAGACTTCAGAGAGTATGTAGTTATTACCAGTAGTGGTTCTCCAAAAGAAAAATGGCATGAGTTAACTGTGGTTAATGGCCTGTGAAGCATTATTTGAGCACACTGTATGCCATGCCTGTTGTTTTTATTAATGATAGTATGAAAAAGTTTCAGTTTTGACTATGAAATATTTTGTAAGTTTTGTGGAAAGAGATTAATAATGACTAGACTCAGTTTTATCTATTGTTTCACAAACGTTGGTCAGAAACATCTCAGTTCGCTTGCATTGAAACGTGAATGAGTAGGTAAAATAATATGTACAAAGCAAAATTCACAAACTCTGGCACATAACATAACAAGCACAAACTTAGTGTACCAATGTTTCATTTGGTTCTATTGGAATATATTTAATCACGCAGACTCAAATATTTCAAAAGTACACAGTTTTCTGAATATATTCTTAATATTATTTACGTACAAGGCATAGTTATAATGCATGGAAAAGCAGGCTGTACAAGATGCTAATTTTAATTAATTTGCTTGGTCAGTGATCATATGGTGTTTTGATCTATTTTGGACACTAGTATGGGTACCTAACTTTGTAGTATTATCCTTTTCTTTTCTATCTGACCCAAGACTGTATAATAACAGATGGTAGTGGAGGGAATGTGGCGAGATTCCAGCATAGATGTGGACCATCATCATGACAATGACACTCTTAGAAAGTGCAGCTAAGATTTGTAGGTAAAACATGAGACCCTAGAATACCTATGTCGACCTAGCTGTTCACAGGTAATAGGAATCGTGTTTTACAGACAGGATACATGTGAATGCATGTAAGTCTGTTGACACAGTGCTTGCCCACTTACCATAAGTTTGGCACTCTGCCTCTAAGAGAATTTTAGTACAGAATATTTCTGCAACTATGCTGTTACAGTTTTAACACAAAACTTTCGACTACATTTTTCTGACCAATTTGAGTTAATTTGACCCGAAAATTTTCAATTTTGCTTTTACTATTTAAGGTTAAATTCATTATCCTACTGGCTATCATTGTTTTTAACTAGACAGTGTGTAAGAAGGGCTCTTTGACATTGCTGTAAAGATCCAACAAAATAGTAGGACAATGGGTGGAAATTTTGGTGATTTCTTTAGTGATTTCATTAAAATTCTGGAATACCCTGCCCTTCCAACAACTTCAGGGAATTACTTCGTCTTTGCTTTAGAGGAGCCTATAGATAAAGACATATTGCTTGAAGGATCATCTGGCATGCAAGCTTCGCCTGAGGCCATTGATAGGGTAGCCTTAAAATATATAAAGCCAGTGAAATCAAATACAATCTTAGTTCACTGCGGCAGTTGAGAGAAATGAGGGTTCAGTTAAACCCTTGAAGTTTACTTACCAACCATTTAGCTGGTGAGTCCTATGCTAGATCCAGTGCTTCTGGAGATGAAATCTAAGTCTAAGATGAAGACTACAGCGAAATTAGAGTGTTGGGATATCATCTACAACTCCCCCATCAGAGGATAATTTGTTCAGAAGAATAAGTAACTCCTATGCAGTTGCACCTCCAATAAGACTATTATGTCCTTCATTCTGACAATATCTTCCCAGAGCTTCAGTCTTCTAGGCCAATTGACTGTCAACACCACCCTAGAAGCAACAGTGTAGATAGAAGTAGTGGCAGCTAAGATCAGTGCCTGGACATTCACTTCATCTCTCAAACCTCTTAAAATCAAGGAACTGCAGACAGGAAAGTTGGAACTACCACCAGACTCACATTAAAACATATTACGATTATAAAATGTCACAGCCAAGAGCAGGCAACCAGGTGGAAGAAAGCCTGGACATTATATAATCACAAAGAGGACCATCTGCTGAAACATAAAGAGCTACCAATACAGCTGAAGAAAGAGGTGTGCAAAAGCCAGAGATATCATCGGCCACACCATCATGGTGCATCATAAATCTACGGCTACTTTGGAAGACCTGCTTTATTGGTTCCTATTGGTAAGCAGCTACTCCACCTAACTTTTATATACGTTGTAAGGATTTATCTATATATTAGTTTAATTTAATTATGCAATTAGTTCTTATATATGCGTGTATGTTCTTTAAAACGGTCTCATTTTTGGGGATATATGTGTACGTTCTTGCGATCAGCATTAACGATTGTATTTAGTTTGTATACATGCATATTTATAATAATTTATTTATTGGATTTTATTCTTGTACTCTATATGTAAAGTTTTTATCATTTTTTTAAGCGATTCCCCCTGACTATATATATGTAGTTATGTATATTTGGTTATGTTTAATATGTACTAAAGGATTTGTTATATTGTGTTTTAATTTTTCATAGAGTTTGTTTTTATTTTATGGTTTGTTGTTTTTCAAGGATATAATTGCTATGCGATTTTCAAAACGTTTGTTTCTTGTTTTAATTTGGATACAGCGTAAAAGACCAATTTGTTTGTTTGTTTTAATTTCGGACAAAGCTACACAAGAGCTATCTGCGCTAGCCGTCGCTAATTTAGCAGTGTAAGACTAGAGGGAAGGCAGCTACTCATCATTACCTACCGCCAACTCTTGGGCTACTCTTTTACCAACGAATAGTGGTATCGGCCATCACATTATAATTCCCCCCCACGGCTGAAAGGGCGAGCATGTTTGGTGGGTCGTGGATTTGAGCCCGTGACCCTCAGATTGCGAGTCGAGTGCTCTAACCACCTGGCCATGCCGGGCAAAAGACCAGTTTTAAATTTTAGTGTGTGAGAGTTAAAGTAAATGTGTTTCTTTATTTGATTATGCTCTTGGTTATCAAAGAAAGTTTTTTATATGTGTGTGGTAAGGTTGTTTTTTATGGTGCCATCATGTTTTGTTTCTAGAGGGTTACATTTGTATGAATAAATACATTAAAATAATTTTGTTTTTATCAATGTTCAAGGGTATTTTAAAATATTTTGTTGGATGCATATTGTTAGATTGTTAGCTATCCCCTCCTAAAGAGGAAGTAAATGATCTTTGTGTTAAATTGATTGTTTGTTGTTGTCTCTATTTTATGTTAGTTATTCTCTCCTAAAGGTGATAGGAGTTCTTGGTCAAAAGACTGTATTTTAATTTGTGACTTTTATTATTGCATTGTAAAGTGGGTTTTATTTTTGCCTTTGTGCTTGATTATATGGTTGGGCAACTATTTTTACTGTGGCAAAGTCTATTTACTTCGATTTCTTAATTAATACTGAGTAAATTGTGATAAATTTTGTGATTGTTTTGGATTTAGGGATAGTTGAGTCAGCTTAGAAATAATTGGTGGATGAAAACGTGGTACAGGATGGTAACATATATTTCTGATACCCTTAATTAATATGTAAATTGTTTCAGAATTTCTGTTTTCTCTAAATTCAATGTGAATGTAGAAAGTCACTCAATTAAAGAATTCAACCACTCATTGCTTTTACTGTGCACAGAGCCGTGGTCATCCTCATTGGCTATTAAGCATGGTTTCTAGTAGGAAAGATGGCTATCACTTCATTCATAATTTTGCAAAATAGACAACTGTATTTTCTGTCGGAAAATTGGGTAATGACCTAGGCTTCTATGTCTCTTTTTCCCAAGCTTGAGTGTTCTGCAGTCACGTGAGTGAGGCGTGGACTGTGAGCAGCCTCACTATGTGTATGTAAAGTTTGCTTTGTAATTAATATCACAGGTCTGCAACGGTTATATTGTCTTTTACATGCTCTACAATAATTCCTGTACACTGAATCCGAAAATGATATCCATTTTTCTCCATCGTGTGTAGACATTTCACAAAACGTCATAACGCAAATACATAATAGAAAGACCACAACACGTAGTTTTGAGACTAAAAGACGTAGATTTCACCAAAAAAAATCAGGATAAATGAGTATGCGTATTCAATTGACATAAATTTTCTTCCCTTTTTTTCAGTTTGTTTGTATTTTTGTTAACAAACACGATAATAAAATTTTTCTCTGTGGTAACTGAAATAATAATTTGTTCTAAGTAAGGGTTTTTTCTTCCGATTTATAAATAGAAAAAAATAATAATTTTATTTTCGAAATCAGCGTAGCTGAATTATGGAAAATCTGTTCTTAAAACCAAAACAACTTTTATGAAGTTCAAATTGGCAGGCCTGTATATTTGAAGATCAGGCCATCCGCTATTATGCAAACTTTCGCATATTTCTAAACTGATATTCGATTTCTATCCAGGTTATATATAGCTTTTATATTTCAGACTTTCTAACATTTTAACAATGTTTAACATTATAACGATTTCCGTCGAGCCTTCTAGAATTTCTTAACTTAAGACTATTTATTTTTAACTTTTAACCTTTCTTTTCCACATATGGGGCTCATACTAAACTGGTAAGACAAAGCTAATTAACATTTTCTTGCACACACACACACACACACTCTCTCTCTCTCCAGTTCCATACACACACAACAAACAATTGCTCATATTTTGTGGTTGTATTTTGTTAGTAAATGTTAGATTTTATGTGTTTTTTACTCTCTCTTTCTTTTCAATTAACTCAGTTGAGGCCAGAGGATAACAGACCAATGCTTTCTAATATTGGCCCGGCATGGCCAGGCGGTTAGGGCGCTCGACGCGCAATCTGCGAGTCACGGGTTCGAATCCCCGTCCCACCAAACATGCTCTCTCTTTCAGCCATGAGAGCGTTATAATATGACGGTCAATCCCACTATTTGTTGGTAAAAGAATAGCCCAAGAGTTGGCGGTGGGTTGTGATGACTAGCTGCCTTCCCTCTAGTCTTACACTGCTAAATTAGGGACGGCTAGCGCAGATAGCCCTCGTGTAGCTTTGCGCAAAAATTCAAAACAAACCAAAAACGGTGATTATATTTTAATAAATGTCAAATTCACTATATCAAAGAGAGTTTTCTTGATGCAAAGCTATACAATGGGTTGTATGCATTCTGCAATGAGCCACAGATTTTAATATATAAATCCGAAAATTTACCGCTGACTCAATGGGGGACCATTATATTACTATTTGAAAATTTCGAATGTTAATTTTACCATTCATCAGAGGGCGTAGAAAAATAGCTCGTGTTTTGAGAAACTCAGTGCGTTCGCGTTGCATCATGGGTATTGATATGTAAAGTTTGTTATGGGTACAACCAATATTATTTTATATTTTCAGACGCATTGGCTTATTTGAAAGTTTGAGTGATCTGTCTTTGTGGATTGATTCCAAATGGATCGAGGCTCAAGTGAGATTGTTCTTATAGCTGGGAATTCCCATCCTGATCTTGCCCAAAAAATTGCAAGGTAGGAAGGAATGTGATGTATTACTCTTAATAGTATTATTATTAATTAATAAGTGTAGTGTTTTAATCGTAATGTATCGGTATCACAATTACTCGGTACGTCACGAGACCATGGCGTAATTGATTCGGAGTGAACTTTTAATTAACATGCATTTGTATATATTGTAACTGAGTGAATTCGAACTTATAATTAACTTGCAAGTTCAAATTCACTCAATTACAATATGTAAAAATGCAGAGGACTAAATTTCCTATTAAATATAAAAATGAATCACCAGACTGAGTAGTCGTTAAACTTAACGTCTGAAGTTAAAATTAGACTTTAAATTAAAAGTTAAATTTTTTTCCTTGTTTTAATTTTATTGAGGCATGTACTGTACTCATATTGTTAACCAAATTAAATGATTTATGACTTAAATTGTTATATTTTAAAAATTCAAATATGTTTTTTGCTCAAAACTTCAATTTTAAAGTTGTGTTAGAAGTATTTTTTGAATGTTTAAATAATCATAAGTATTTCTGGAAGTTTATGTTCATGACAATTTTTTTTCGAATTTTATTTAACTATGTTTATACCCATAATAATAATGATAATAAAAATACAATACATGTAACTTACTGAGCATTAAATTATATCTGTTGTGTTAACAATTATGTGCTATATTTTTGATAGACTGATTAGACCATTTAAAAAAAAAAGGAAAGACAATAAGAGGCCTTTCACTTTCAGTCTGCTCATCAATCCCACCCCACAAAAAAAAAGAAAAAAAGAAATGCAACTAAACAGAACTGTATATAATGTGTATATTTAAACTTAATGCAGCACACTGTTCAAGGAAGTCAACTATGTGACCCACATCACATCATCAGGCAAACCTTTCTACAAGTTTATAACTGACTGAAAAACGAAATTAAAAAACATAGCTGTATCTAGGCCTCCTTAGCTTAAACAAAATGTCTTATTAATATTATTAATTTTTGTAAATAACGACCCCATGAAAAGAAATGTTTACCAGGGAGGCAAAGTCTAAATCAAGAGATAATGGACACATCTTCAAAGGTATGATAAATTCCTCAAAGACAAATGGGATCGTTTTACAGGGGAGACAAGCCTCTTCCCTGCAGATATCTATGACCAACCCTATTCAACCTGTCCGGCAGATGTCCAAAATGGAGGCTCTCCTTATTCCTGTACAGTACTGAACACCTGAGTTAGGCATGCTCCCAGTCCCAATTTTTGAGCTTTTTAAGGTATGATAAATTCCTCAAAGACAAATGGGATCGTTTTACAGGGGAGGCAAGCCTCTTCCCTGCAGATATCTATGACCAACCCTATTCAACCTGTCCAGCAGATGTCCAAAATGGAGGTTCTCCTTATTCCTGTACAATACTGAACACCTGAGTTAGGCATGCTCCCAGTCCCAATTTTTGAGCTTCTTAAGGATTTTTGTTTTATTAACCTATCTCTCTACTTCCTATGACATGTTACTATCCTTCCTTTGCTAAGAGGACCAAACTGCACACAGTATTTCCAATGAGACTTGACCAGTCTTAATCAAAATTACAACATTGTATTTAAATGTAAAATTCCTGTAAATTCATATAGTGGAACTTATAAATGAAACAAATACTATTTGCTTATTCTACTACACCTATATTTTTCTACACTCTTACTTCTCTCACATAAAAAGTGGGTCCTTTTCAAATGTCCATACTAAGGTACATATGTATAACTTTATAATGGTTGGAGATGGCTTAAATGGGGAATGAAAAAACTGTAATACAAGTTTAACATAATAGCAAATGTACAACGTTTCAACAAGGTTTGTCATTGTCAGGTACCTGATGATGACAAAACCTTGTACATTTGCTGTTATATTAAACTTATATTAAAGTTTTTCTTCATTACCCATTCAAGCTGTCTACAACCATTATTAGTCTCAAAGTGGGTTCCTTGTCATCGAATATGTATAACTTTACTCTTCTCAGTATTAAAACTAACTTTTCATTTTGTAACCCTATAAGTTTATCTAAGGCTGTTAAGGTCCTTTTGAATAAAAGTAATTTATAAAACATCTTGCAGGATTTTAGTGTTATTTGCATATTTTTAAATAATTCTGTACAGTAACTATAATTCATTGTAGTCTCACTTACATTTATAGTTCCAAGAATAGCCTAGAAGCAATAGCCATTTGTTTCAGTTTTGGTTTATTAGGAGAGTTACTTTGACCTGCAGATCCATTGTTGTGTTCATGACTGTATTGAAGAGCATTCGACAAAGATAGATCCAGCATAATGTGTACCATTCTATTACAGAATGTATCGAGCCAGTGAGGAAAGAAAATTTTGAAATAGTGGGACCTGCAAAAACTGAACTAAAGCTTCAGATCAAAGAAACTGTAATAATAAACATGTTAGAATCACATGGCTTGTACTTCTAGACAATGTTTGGAATTATGACTTAGAGTGATACTGTTCAAAAAGTTATTCAAATCATTAGTATAAATGATAAATAACACTTCTCCAAACAAACCCATAAGAAACTATTAGTCACTTTCAACAAACTGAAATGTCTGTTCATCATTCTTTACTTTGTACCTTGAAGCTAATTTTCACTTCTTAACTGTTTCATGAATTTCATTAATATTCAACTTGTTTACTATTATCTTTTGATATTCCTTATCAATCACATTATAACAATGCAAAACATTGACCAGAATTCTCTCATCTAAAAAAAGGATAGAAGCTCCATCATAAAACCCCACGGAGATGATAACTTGGTAAGGCAAGAAAACCTTTTTCTAAAAACTGTGCTGGAAATTCTTAATTATATTTTATTTTATGTTAAGAAGAATGGAAGAAGTGATATTATTGAAGTTGTCAAGATTATCCAGGGGATTGTTCAAATAAAGGCCTCTAATTTTTTTGTGCTGTACTCTGAGGACAATAGGCTCTTGTTGACCAGTTTTATTTTTCTATACTTAAGGGGATGAGCAGGGATAGCCTTCAAGGACCAACTTGTCATTGTTTTCCTTATGCTACATTAAATGGAGTAAGGGAACATTATTTTTAGATGCTATTGTAATAAAAATCATATTTTGGAAAAACTAAAAAATATTACTTCATCACAACTCCATTAAGTGGAGCAGGTGGCATCTTGCTAAGGTCCGACTAGATTAGGAGTTAGTTAGTATTCTTTCATCCTGGCAAGGCATGTTAATGATAATCCAAAACAACATCCAGCAGCCAAGAACACTGTGGAATGTAACAATAACATTTGTTTTTACACATCGGGATGGTGCACAAAATCGTGTCAAGTCATCCCACCTGAGACCGTTCCATTTCTAAGAATGCAAACATCTCTGGACCTCTGTTAGAAGATGACCCAAGATCATGTGCAGTGGTCAAGGGTTTGATGGGATGTGATGATGAAGTGTGGTATCACATGTTGTATCCTATCAGCAGCACAGGTGGTAGCCGGTTCCTGTCAGCACCACCATGTAACTATGGAGGTGAGGTAAAACAGGTAAACCCATCAATGTTTAATGGAATGTAAAAAAAGGGGACTTGGATAGTTTCTTCAAAAGCTTAAACCAAGTTGTTACTAGAGTGGATCGACTCGGGGATAGCTGCCTGGTCTTGAAACCCATATGAATTCTCTTTGTCCTGTGCAGATGTTTCGTAGGTTCCTCACAACACCTGAAGCTAGTATACTCAACCTGTAAACAAGGAAACTGGCCAATTTGGTAAACAGACATGATGCACAATAACCTTGAATTAAGATTTTATGTTTCCTTTTTTTATCAAAGTTCAAACTTATGGTCTGCAGTACATATCCAGAACCTGAATATTGCAGATGCTTTTAAACTTATCTATTGGATGTGAGTATATACCTATTTGAAAACAAAAAAAGAAGGAACACCCAGGAAATCGCATGTTAATGAGCCTGGTTTTTTGTTGTTTGTAAGCTACTGGAATTCATTGTCAAGGATCATTTGGAAAAGCATCAGTAGTTGTTTTTTTTAAGATAAAACTATAATTTGTTATATTCTCTACCCTAACTTTCACTGTTACTAAATCATCAATGTAGAATAAAACAAAGATTTGAAAAATATGAAATAAAGTGGATATTGTGTTTCCTATGTGCTGGCTATGTTATTGATTAAAACTTACTGTTTCAAGTAAAATGAAAATTTAAAATAATACCCTTTTTTTATGAATGCATCATTTGTTATCACATATTCAATTAATAATAATTACAGTTTCAACTGTTAACCTTCTCACATCAATTTTACTTTGATTTAATGCCTAGTTCTACCACATAGGCTGTTTATTCTTCCATAAAAGCCAACACATCACAGCAGGAATATACTTTTATGACATCTGGGGTCACGTGACGCTAGTATCACGCCACAAGCTTCTCGAAAGTTCACGTCCCTTCCTAAACATGACAGGAGGGCAATGTGTAATTGAACTGCAGAGAGAGAATATTGTTGAGCACGTGAGACGTTCGTTGTAAACTATAGCGTTTGTTATAGCGCGACTGTTGAAATTAAGTGCATCGCAAAGTTGTATTCAGAAAGAATAAACCAGTTTTATTTAGGAAAGAACTTGTTTCGGTAAAGTTCCTATCGGAAAATTAACTAACGAACGGAGATGTAACAAATTGGTGTCAGTAGTGGGATAGAAAAGAAAAAAAAAGAAGATGGAAACGAGAGGTGGAAAATCAAACTACAGCTTAGCAGATTTGATGGCAGGAATACAAGAACAG
>NW_013670629.1:40982-57580 GCF_000517525.1 Limulus polyphemus | reverse complement strand
TGGTTTAATGCAAGTGGCTATTGTTCGGGACGAACGATACTAAGGAAGGGGCAGTGTTACGACATCGGGGGTCACGTAACACTGGTATCACGCCACAAGCTTCTTGAACGTTCACGTCCCTTCCTGAAATATTGGGAGTTTACTAGATCTCGGTATTCTTTTCTATATAAGACGGTCACAACGCGCGGGAGGGTAATGTGTAATTGAACTGTGGAGAGAGAATACTGTTGAGCACGTGAGACGTTCATTGTGAATTATAGCATTTGTTATAGCGCGACTGTTGAAATTAAGTGTATCACAAAGTTGTATTCAGAAAGAATAAACCAGTTTTATTTAAGAAAGGACTTGTATCGGTAAAGTTTCTTCATAAAGAATTTTTACGAAAAATTAACTAACGAACGGAGACATAATAATATTACCAGATCATCATGCACAGATGTGATATGTGTGGTATGAAACTGAACACATGAGTACATAACTACATACGCCTAGTTTTTTGCTCTTAAGTTCATTGTCCAAACAAAGATTCACATACCTTTAAGACATGCATTTCCAAACACAAAAATATATCGGTCTCTAGAATAGAATAGAATGCCCCAAAACTACTAACATTTAACACTTTTGCAATGGGTGAGTCTAATTGTGCATGTTACAGTCTTTTAGCAATTTATTTTTAAAACTTTAAGTAACTTTATTACTATATATCAATGAAATTGGCATTAAAACATTTCAAATTTTAATATTATATGTTTTAATTTCTTAATTCAAAATAAAATATAAATATAATTAATGCTAAATAGCAATTCATGTGTGCCACATAGTGCATCTTCATGTCTTGTTGTTTAGTTTATATTTTATTATGCCTACTATATACATCTATAAGTGGTTAATGAATTAGAAACATGAATTTTAGATACTGGCAAGCTAGAATATAAGTTTAGAACCTCCCACCACTTTGATTTACGGAGAAATCAATGTATCTAGCAAATCGACTAGAGTGGCTTCTCCTCTTACTCCATTCTTTCCAAACCTCTTGTTTAGTTCCACCTACTTTTCTTAAGGATCTGTTTATAACCAATAGAAAAGACAAGTTGTACTTTATGTGACTCTGACAGTTGTTTGTAAAGAGCTTGGAAGAGAAAATAATAATTTTGCAAAGACTGTTGAATGGTGATGACAAAGTTATTGATACGAACGGAAATAATTTTTTTTTTTACATATGTATACTTTATTTATAAACCCAGTGAAGTTGCAGATTTTTTGGTGTACTAGTAGAGTAATGTCATATATTATCTTCTTTCTAAAATGTATATTTGAAGCCTACAAAAATTATATTTCTTCACCCTCCACTCGAAAGAATAAACGAGGCTTAGCACTAAAGGCACACGAGGGCAAAATATTTTCCTATCACCGTAATTTCTCGTAAGTCTAGAAATCGTTTTTCTATATAATTTTTATTTAGTGTTCATGTTTTAAGAAAAATAACTAAAATTTAAGCACTTATGAGTAAATATATATATGTTTATATTTAATGTATGATAGCCAAAATATCGATGTAGTTTGCAAAATATTGGTAATACAGTTAGATTTGTACTATGTATTTGATTCTGTATTCTGAGTCTGTATATATATTATAAATGTTGATTACATACTTCAAGGTAACAGTCAGTAACAGCTCAAGGTGTTTCCCAACTGTAAGGGAACTTCTAAGGTACACTTTAGCTGCAAAAGTAAGAATGTTTTTCCAAAGAAGGCTAGACTTATAAGGCTTGCAAAACTAAATGAGTGTGATAAGTAGTACCGAAACTAGAGTTTTTATTGGTTGACGAATAAGTGCTGAAAAGGGAAATAGGATTTTATAAGCATGTGCTCAAATAACATCTTTGTACACCTGTGCTGCTAAATTCCAAACACCTTAAAAGGATTACCAATACTTGAAGAATTGCAATGTTTATTCTATCGGCACAAAGCCACATAATAAATGTTTTGACAGGTTCAAATTTCAGTGTTGCTACTCTCAAAGGCTTGTTGTGAAAACTGTGGGATACATACATAAGCCGATAGATTACACATCTTGTTGTCGGCATGAACATTTTCACTAATTCTAAGTGCAATGTGATTACTTTGAATTTTTGAAGAAAACATTTTAGCGTATATAATCCGATACATTAGACATCTTGTTCTCGGAGCAGGGGTCGAGTCAACTATCTTTTCGTGCATTTGTTGGTTTCAGGAGTATTGTATTATGGTGGTGTAATGTAAACAGTCTACTGACACAAGCGGTGATTTATTGGTTTATTTTCAGCAAGAAAATAAATGGAAAATGTTTTGCAGTTCAAACTCCTAAGAGAAGTACTTTGAAACTTCATGACCAATAATAATGAAAAAAAGGCACAGCTGCTTCTTTTATTTCTAATTTTACAACTTGTATTTTCGTTATACTTTTGGGATTTATCTACAGGCTGATGATCAATTGTATCATTACATAACTAATAAGATATAGTTTTACTGAAAACAAATGTTTGAAATATATTTAGGAGGTTTTAAAGATTACACAAAAGAAATTTGAGATTTTGGGGATGAAGTATAGCATTTTTAATCATAACATGAAAATCACTTCCACACAGACTAGTAAGGAAACAGACTTGATATATTCACAAACAAATTAAGAAATTAGATTTTTTGTGTACAAAAGACTTGTAATGTTTACTAAAGGTATACAAAATTTTGTGAAGATATGCATACTGAATTAAGTATAAATACTTAACGTGCAAATGTGTATATGAACTTGTGTATATTATACTAAGCCCATTGTGAAAGGGTTAACTTTTTTTCTAAATGATCTATACAAATGGTATTGTCACTTCCTTTTGACTCAAATCTATTGCTGACAAATTCAAAACAATAGTTATCAAGCTTTAAATAGGAAAAAAAGCTCTTTCTGTTATTATAAATGTTAAATAAGAATGTGGTTTTGAAAACTGCCTTGAACATATCCATAAACACAGTACAATTAAAAAACATATCCATGTGTTTATAAAAAAAAATATATATACTATATTGTTCCATTTTGTTAGTGTAATAATAAAGAAAGTCTTATTTTTTGTGGTAAGTTAATTTTTAAAGGCCATGATAGATCTACTGTAGCTAACTACAGTGTAGAATTATCATTGAAGGTTTAATGGATCATGAAGTTAGAACATTCTGATAAAAACAAGAAAAAAATAACAAAAGGGAAGATTGAAATTTTTATCCAGTTGACTTATTAAATGTTCATCAAAACTTGAGCCATGTAAAGTTAATCAAAAGTTATACAAAAGATACAGCAATATGCACATTTACCATGTATGAAATGAACTGACAATAAAGTTTTACATAAATTAAAAGTTTTCTGTAATGTGAAACAATTTTTTTGCTGTTGTAAGCAGTGTATTGACTTGTACATTCACCCTGTACATGAATCCTGAAAACATTTATATATTCTTGTAGCCTACTTGGGGTCAGAGTTGGCAATTGTTCTGTGTACCATTCATCAAATAGAGGTAAGTTTGTATGTCTTTTTATAATGTGATAGATTTCTGTTGATAGCTGTATTTTTTTCCTTGGGTTTATCTAAAGGTTATAAATTATATATGTTCAAACAAAATACCATTTTTAATTTTATACATACTCATAAGTGATAAAAAAAAAAAAAAAAAATTGAAAAAATGTTTTTGTATTTTTCACTGGTTGTACATGTAGGTCCCTTTGTTGTATAAATATATGGTTATTCACTATAAAGCAGACATAAATTGACATTAAAAAGAAAGAAATGTGAAATGTAAGGACAACTGTTTTGAATACTCTCAACATTATCTTTCATATTCATCACCTGTTTTCAGATACTTTTCTTTATCATGCCACTTGCCATTGGGCATATTATTATCTTGCAGACACACATTCTTATTACATGTAAATCATTTGCCTAATATTTTTACCAGCATGATTTTTGCTTTATTTGCCATATTATTATTATTAGTTTTATGTTTCAAGTTCTTGTTTTTAATGAAACGTTTTGAATACTTGTGTTTTTGTTTATTTATTTAATAGTAATTAATACAAACTTAAAATGATACTATACAATAAATGTTTTATCTATAAGGTGTTTGTAAAATACTCTAAATGGATAGAAGTAATTTTTGTTTAAATCCTTTAAGAGTTATGTATTTAAATGCACTTGCAGAAACTGTTGTAGACATAGGTGAATCTGTTCGTGGAAGAGATGTATACATCATTCAGACTGGCTCCAAGTAAGTTGTGCACATGTTTTTCAACTGTAAATCTTGTAAAAGAAAAATTTAGCTCATTTTAAATTTAATTCTAAGTTAAGATTGTCATGTTAATGTGTGTGAGACCATGTGAAATACGATAAGGTGTGTGCTTGCATAAGCAAAACCAAATTTAATTAAATATTTGTATTCATAGAATGTTTGTTGTCTAGATGCTTACTTTTTAACTGGAACATAATTTACTTTAATTTGCATTTTAGTAATGGCACATAAAGTTATTTTGATACAGCTATATCTTAGAAGATAATTCAATTTTAATTTGTAAGTTTTTTTTTTCAGTTGGAACTTGTATAAGAAATATCAGGCAATGATTAAAACTTCCATCAAGTTTTAGGATAAACATGCATATATTTGCAACAATTATTTTGTATGTTGAGATTAATGAAGTTTCTGTTTTAATTGAAACTGGTTGTTCATTATTTAGCATCTTAGTCTGCAACACATGTATGTTTATGTTAGTCCTAATTTTGTATAACTATTCCATGAGGTTAGTGTACAAGTTTTAGCATGTTGTTGAGAAGGTAACAAGTTCTAAATTTGAACAAAGCACTGCTTCACTATAAGAATATAGAAAGCCTTAGCTGGTGGAGCATGATGTTTAATAGTAATATAAGTGTGGTGTGATATCACAATAAAACTGATAGTAATTTTTATATACTTAATATTAGCTAACTATGAAGTAACATCATTAGTTTAGTTAGATTAATTTTGATATTTACTGTCTTTGCCATATTGTGCCTGCAATGTGAACAGTATCATGTTTTATGGTTTTTTTTTTTGAATACATTGAATGTTATTTATTACTTCTTGTAGCCACCTCAAATGTTTGTAGAGGAAACAGTAATTGTAAGGAAGAATATGTTAAGACTGGTGGGGAGAGATTTTAGATAAGCTGTATATTAAGAGTAGCTAGTTGTTTTCTTACTATGACATTTAATATCATTCTCTTATAAGGTCGGTTATTATTTTTTATTTTGAACATTGGTTTTTGTTTTTGCCATAGTATGGTAAGTATGTACAATGCAACATGCTTTTAACTAAAACCACATACCATTAATCATCACTGATATTATATAGAGTGGTGTTGTACTGAGTTTCTTTGGGAAAAGTGCGGTGTAAGAGAGAACAGGTTTCTAAAGAAATACACATCAGAAAATATGGTTTGGGACAGAAACAATTTTGTGGGTAGTCTGGATGAGGTAGGCTATTTTGTTTATTTATTGTTCCTTTCATTAATAATATTGGTTGTACTATGTACTATATTGAAATTATTTACTTTTGTTTCATTTTAAACTGTAGTATATGATTATACTTTTGTAATAATGATTAACTTGCATTTTAACATAGATTTTGTAGTAAGGACTAATTTAAATATCCTTAGCTGACAGAACCTTCTAATGTAGTATTGGGTTTATAGCCAAAAAAAAAAAAGATCGTTTGCAGTGAGCGTACCCAGTTGATGAAACAATGCCTTCTAATCTTTATATGTAAGTACATAAGAATAGTATAGTTAATTTTCTATACTGACAGCCAGGTAGATGTTTAGTTTCACCCGGGGTATATATCTTACTCTGTTAGGAATTATTATTATTTAATCACATCTTTCTTTATTAGCCTAACATAGTTTTCCAGTAAGCTAATTTAAGATTTTAAAATTGTAGTTTAACTCACTTGGTGAACTCTGTTTTTAAGTGAAAGATATCTTTGGCAGTGATATACAACAAATGAGATGTAGTTGAAATACTGTTAAAGAATATAAGTTCTTAATTACCAAATGAAGCCAGTAGAGAATGTTGTGTTATAAAGTATTATCAGTCTTGTTGTGATAATATATCACACATATATTATTAATGCTTCACCATCAGTTATAAACTGTAGGGAAGCTTGACATTTTCTTGTTAATTGTATAGGTCTGCCTGCATGATAATGCCCATGAAGTAATTTGTGCTGTAATCTTAATTTAGAGTTTTAAACATTTATCTTCAGCAGTAAAATTTAAGTTATTTAAGAATATTGTGTGATCGGATTATATTTTAATGAAGCACAAATTTATAGCTAGATTTTAGTAAATTATATTTGTTTTTTTATTTTGTAACTGTTAATACTTAAAAAAATACACTAATATAATTAGTTATTCTGCTTTACTTACTATTTTAAATTTTTTGTTTCAAATTAATATTCATCATATGATCATAAATAATTGGTATAATTTATAATATAGGGATATTAACAACAGTATCATGGAGTTACTGATTATGACATATGCATGCAAGACTTCGAGTGCCCGAAATATTGTTGGAGTTATTCCCTATCTTCCTTATAGCAAGCAAAGTAAAATGAGGAAGAGGGGATGTATTGTTTCAAAACTTCTGGCAACCATGATGTCTAAAGCAGGCAAGTAATGTATTTTATGTTGGAAAGAAAATTTGATAGTTATGGAATAAATAGTGAAAATATTAAATGAATAATTGTATTTGTCTGTATAAGTCAGTGAAGCAATGAGTACTGATCACAATTTAATGGGTGATTTCTAGAAATAACTGAAGACTAATTTATAATTGTTTGGGAGGGCACGAAATGAAAAATAGGGGCCCGATTTAAAATTAAACTCATTAAGCTAGCCCATCAAAAAAAAATTTTTCTTAAATATCTAATTGAAATGTACAGGCTTAAAATTTCATTGGAGTGGGAATGTTTTTATCAGTATGTTAACTGTAAATAAATTATTATAGTTTATATTCATGGGTTTCTTGTTAAGATGTGCAGTTAATTTTGCTTATTGCACAACATCCTTTTTATAGGAAATTTAAAAGAATGTTATCCTGTTGTGATATAATCTAGGTTTAGAATGCACTAAACCAGGTAAAGCTAACAGCACTTGATATTGACTCAGAAAGATAAAAATACCAAGACATAGTTTTGAGTGTTTGTGTAGGTTTTAAGAGTCTGAGATATTATTTGTATTATGGCAATGAATATATTGTCAACTATGAGGATACTCAACGGATGGTTTAGTTCACAGTAATAATATATATATTTAGTTTTCTGGTGTTTTGATTTATGCTGATAGCTGTTCCTAATCAGTTTATTAAATGTGACTTGTAATTAATTTATTATCTTTAAAGTTGTCTTAGTTCTGATCTAAATAATTAATAATTGCAAAATTTCTATATTCAAGTATCTTAAGTACAAGTAGCTTGAAATGTGTAATTCAGTTAAGTGGTCTAAAACCTTTAAAGAATACATATTTAAAAAATTGTAATGTTTCATCAACATTTAATTGAAAAAGAGTTTAATATGAGGCACTGAGTAAAGATCATCTTTTTTTTTTTCAGCTACAAGCTATCATAAAACCTAATTCTGCAGCTTTCAAGAAATAAGACAATAAAACTGTCAGTTTCTCTTTAAAGAAAAAGAGCTTTGTGTGAAAATATGTGATCTGTAGTTTTGTATCAGCAGAAATACAATAACAACACTCAATCCTAACCTGTTTAAAGTACTTCAGGGAAAAATTAAAATATTCTAAATATATGTTTGGAAGAATAGTATAAATTTGTCAACACATTATTACCATTTTTTTTAAGGTACAAAATCCATGACAGTTTATACTAATATATTATTAATCACCAATACTATTTTACTCATAAAAAATGATTAAACTTCGCAATATTAATTATAAGCTATTAAATTTCAGTGCATAAGAAACTGATTGCTTCAATAAAACATTATTGATTACAGCATATGAAGTTAAAATTTATAAATTGTTAAAAATATTTTAAAGTTCATTTCACATTAAATTTTTCCGGGTGTGTGTTTTTTTTTTGTATATGTGTTGCATGAAGTTTTTATGCATATATTAATTGATTACCTACAGGTCTAACACATATCATTACCATGGATTTACACCAAAAAGAGATTCAGGGTTTCTTTAATTTCCCTGTAGACAACTTAAGAGCTTCTCCTTTCCTTCTGCAGTATATTCAAGAAAGTGTAAGTTATCTAAACATTTTTGTAGTTTTTAGTTTTCTTCTGTCCTTAGATTATTGTAATGTGATATTGTCTTCACACTTCATCTGTATTCATCAATTTTGAAAGTAGTTAATTACGATATATCATGTAATGATGGCTTTCACCTTTAGGTACTGCCCTTGGCTTCCTAATTTAAATCACAGTCTGCCAGAGTTTGAACTATTTTTAATGTAATGCATTTTAAAATTATTTACATGCATGTATGCTTACATACTTAACCTCTGATTTTTTGTTTGTTTACTGTTAAATACAAAGCTTCACAATGGGATATCTAAACACATTTGTAATCACACTAGCTTTTTTTGTACATACTTTCTAAAATGCACATATCAAAATATTTGCATCCTCTCTTTTGAGAGTTGTTTAAATACTTAACTACTGTTTGTTTGCACAAAATAGGTGGAATTTTGTCATTTTACCAAGATAAATACTTTTCGTCATGTTTTAAATCTGATAGGTACCAAAATTAGATTGCTCTGAACTGTATATCACTCAGAATGTATGATGTTTTTTTTAACTAATTTGGAAAATATTACTCTAGTTAATGATCTGAAATAAAATGTTATCAAGCTTAATTCATATTGATTGTAGAAATGGTTTTCATTAACATATTTTTATTTCTTAATACTTAGCTTTACTTATTAATTTGAATTCAGATTTGATTAAAGTGGCAAGGTTGGGATTGTATCAGTTACAACACTTGTTTTATGACTGATGTAAAACAAAATTATCAGAACTAAATTATGAAATAAATAACACTATCATCTTGAATTTTTTATTTTCAGTCATACTTAACTGAGAATCAAAAGTTAAAGAGTAAAAAAATAAAAGCAGCGTAGTTAACTTTATATCAACAGCATTTGCTCAGTGGATTGACCCCATTTCTGTGAAACAAAACTATAACTCAGAATTTACTACATGTATCTTGATGAAAGTTGGAAAGCTTTTAGTAAACATTATAAATCTGTTGTACACAAAAATTCAGATTTTTAATAAAGTATTCTTACTAAAGCTTTGTCTCTGAATTTAAAAAGCCTTTAATGAGTCATTCTGAATGCAAGGTGATTTTCTTAAGAACAAAATTTTTTTTTTTTTCATCTTAGTTTTAATATTTCATTTACATAACCTCTAGAACCTCCTAAATGAAAATCAAAAGTTTTTTTTCCACTAAAACTTTATATTTTATCTATTATTTTTTTTTACCTGACACTAACATTATACAGGCTTGGTCAATTTGACTGACCTTATAAACACCACATGATAATAATAACAACAACAACAAATAAATAAATTATTAAACTTAAATTATCCTTTTTTGTTACACTATTTAATTTTGCATCCAAAGCCAGTACTTTTCAAATCTTTGTCATTTATATTTATTGCTTTACAGATTATCTTAAAACATTACAATGCTTTCACATGCAAAATATAAAATTTTTTTTGTTAAGACTTAAGGTTTGTAAAGCAATGTTTTTATTTTTGTTTTATTTTGCATACTACATTTTATCTGTTATTTTCAGTAACGAATCTCTGTAAGGGTTTGGTCGATTTGACCGATCTTGTAATCATGCTAAAACAAATTAGGAAATAAATATAAATTATATCTTTTTCATTCTAGAATGACTACAGATTATAACATGAAAACATAAATGTTAAAACTAAATAGCTTAAATCTCGTAACATTATACATTTTTATATATATATATGTGTGTTACCTTATCCAATAGTATAAAAACTGACCTTTAGTCTTCACAAAGTGACCTGTCTTGGCTATGTTTTAGTAGACTAGTATTTTGTAAAATAGTCACATTTCAATTTTTATACATTGTATATGTATATAGATTATTGCTATTTAGAAATAAGATCTTAAACATAGAACAGTAAATAAAGAAGTAAAGCAAACAATTATCTCTTCTAGTTATGACCTTTGTACTCTGTTGATGATTGATGAATGTTGCTAAGCATTTAAAAATTTTGCTCATGGAGGATATGAAATGAAATATTTTTTTTTGTTTATATATATATACAATTGGATAACTAAAAAAATCATAAATTACTACATCAATACCATAGAATTCAATTATAATTTATCAAGCTTAGTAATTAAGCTGTATTTCAGTCTAAAAAAAAATATATGAAATTTTGAGCAGACTAAAGACACAACCTACCTCCTCAATGAATGTAATAGTCCTTTTCAGTTTCTAAATTATTAACATGGTTTATGTATTTATAAATGGTTTGATATACATAATTTTATTTGGGAATATCTGAAAAATAAAAATGTGTCAATACATCTTCTGTAAAGAAAAAAAATTTGCACTTTATATTGTGTAACTGAGAATGAGCAGGCTGTTCTTTACTATATTTTTATAGTACATGTAGTTTTGTATATTTTTTCACCATATCAGATCCCAGACTACAGAAATGCTGTTATTGTTGCTAGAAATCCGGGCTCGGCTAAGAAGGCTACTTCATATGCTGAGAGACTTCGTCTTGGTAAGCTTTATTGGGGTAAAAATTACTTTCATGACAAAAAGAAATTGTTTTAGCATAAATTCGAACGCTTATTGTATTTTCCTTTCTGTAAAATAGTTATTTATACCCATTACTTGAAACAGTTTGGGTGTTTAATTACAAAATAAAGTATTTAAGCTATTACACACTGAACAAAACAAAATGAATATTGTGTTATCTTTGGCAGTGTTTTTTTATGAGCTAGATCCAAAGTTGAGAAAAATGTAAAATATTAATAACTTCAATTAACATTGAACTTAATCATTCGCTTTATTAATATATTATTAGAACTTTAAACAAAAATTAGTGGTTGTGATATAATACACTGAACACTCAATTTAATAATGTTTATAAAAACATACACTGTATTGAAACTGTGAAGATTTTTACCAAAGTTAGTGATACCTTTAAAATGAAAAATAAAAATGTAGAAAACATTATGGTTATATATTTGTAATTATTTGGTAATGATTAAGTGATGTGGACAATAGTGAGCTTACTTTAATTTACTTATGTATAACTAACACTGGCTTATTGTTAAGTGTATATACAGTCTGAATGCTTGATTAGCTCTAAGTATCCAGGTATGTCAATTCAGTGCATCTGTTGTATGGTTTGTTTTATTGCATTGCAGAAAATAACCTTTGGATAAAATTAGAAACTTGATGAATTTTTTATACATTATTTAGCTTCTGCAAAATAAAATATCTTTTTTATGTGTGATGTGTGTGAATTTGTAGCTTTGAAAAGTTGAATAAGTTTTGTTGTGATATGTTTTTTAAGAAACAAATAAAAATGCTAACATTTGTTGTATATGTCAGTTAGTGATTTTTGTTTTCTTACTATCTTATAAAACTTAAGTTTATTTTATAAAGCCATAAATTTAATTTTTGTTTTGATTAAAAAAAAATGGCTCATGCAGTTTCGCTGTGCTTACAATCACTGTTGTGTAATAATGTTTTAAAAATGCCAAAATTGTAAGCAAGTTCACTTTTTTAAATTTTGTAATAATTTTTTAATATATGTGTAATAGATTTTATATTAACTTGTACATTTTTGTAAGGTTTTTTGGCCCATTTAAGTCACTACATAGTTTAATAATATTTAACATGGCTTAACAAACAATGGTTTTGTCAGAAAATAAAATATAACAGTTGAGGACAAAACAGTTTAACTAAGCTTAACAATTCTCTATTTGATCTTTATTCATGAAAATCATTTATTTTCCTATTATACTGCAACATCATATTTTAAATGAAGGATAATATGATAAAGTAAGTCTTAAAAAATCAGTATTATAATTCTGGCAGAAGTTGTTCATAAACATTTCTTTTAGCAACATACCACCAAGCTAAGCTTTGATCACTTTATTTTGACTTCTACCCCATTCTTTGTTGACTTGAAAGCCATGTTGGCTTGTACAGTGGAAAAGGACAGAAAAAAAAGCCTTCATTACGTGTTTACATCTTTACATATGGCTTCTCAAAGTTCAGATATATATATGTATGTATATAAAATCCACATTCATTGAAGATACATGGTACAAGTTGTGCTAAGAAAAATTCAGGAAATTCACGTGTAAACACTAATAAATCCATTCAAAGTATGCTCAAATCAACTCACATTTGCAATTATTTATTTATTCATTAAATAATAAAACTTTTTTTTTTTTTTATTAATTATATTTCATTTCTGAAGTTTTTGTTTGTTTTATGTGTAGAAAAACCAACTACAAGTTTATTTTCAGTAATTGTTTTTTTAATTCAGTGGTGTAATTTTGCTGTGGAGTAGGATGTACTCATCCATGTGACATAAAGTTTAGTTTTCTCTCTTTCATCTTATGATAACAAGTTTGCTTGAAGCATAGCTCATTGTGAAACTGGTGGCTCATTATTAGGTGTAAAATTCATGGCAAATATGGTCAGTTAATCAAGTTTAAGCAGGAGGGAGTTTGTCCATGCCCAACATTTTAGGAAGGAAATAGTTCTTTAGTGTAATAAGGATAGGATTATAATTTCGTAAGTAACATGTATTTGCAGATGCTTCACCCCAACAATTGTATTTTCTTTATTTATTATTATGAATAAAAACTGTTAAATCTTTTTTTTTTTAATATTCTTATGAGACTAAGTGTTTATGACTTTTCCATAATCTGAAATTATAATCCTATCTTTGCTACACTAAAATGTTTCTTTCTTAAAAGTTTGGACATGGACAAAACTCCCTTGTGCCTAGACCTGATTAATGGGTTGTATTTACCACTTAACAATGAGCCATAAATTTCACAAATATCAATCACAGCTATGAACTATGTCACATCAAGCTTATTGCTCCTATTTTTGCAGTGAGGGGTAGCTGGAAGGTTAAACTCCTTGTCCAGGATGTTAAATAGTAGAATCTTTCACAACTTAAAATCATCTAAATCTGTACTTATATTTTTGAGTTAATTTCATTAACTAGAGTAATGAAGATAAATGACAGAAGAATAACAAACTTTCTTCACAGCTGTGTTTGATTTTCAAAATTCTTGATGTTGAGTATATCCATCGAAAAAATGATAGATTTCAGTAAGAAAAACATTCTGAAAAATAAAGCTGTAAATGAAGTTAAACAGCTTGAATCATCCTTCTCGAGCATAATTGAGCATTTGGCATTTCTGAAGTATGTATGAAACATTCAAACATAAGCAAATCAACATAGAAGTATCAATTTACATCTTTTAATTCATAGTTAGTACATAATCTAGATATTTTTGATATCTTTAAAAGTTAATTTTTATTATAATTTTTATTTTGGGTACTTTTAAGTGCTAAAAACTCATGGCATTAGTTATGTTAGAATTGTAAAGGATTTATATTGAACACAGAACATATTTGATCACTTTGATTTGGGAGTTTGTGGATAATGTCACTCAATATTATAATCTTTGGTGTCATTGAAATTAGTCATAACTTGATAGCATTGTAAATGTTTACAGTGGAAGTACTACCCAATAAAACAAAAATATTAAACCATTTATGAGAAGTGTTTATAGGGTACAAAACATCAGAGCAAATTACACATACAAGAGACAACTTCAGTAGCATCTATGGCCATTTTGATGAGCATTTGAATGTAACTAGTTTAGAACAAATTGTAAATTAAGTAGCATTTGAGATATATTGCTGTAATTTATAATATCGGTTCCCTTTTATGTATGAGTTAAAGAGATTTAACTACATATTTACATATAGCACTTGATCTAATAAAGTTTTTTGATATTTCCAGCATTGCCTTCTGTGTTTACACAAATGAAATATCCATTACAGTAAAAAAATGTGATGAAGTTTATTTATGAGATACCTATTTTAAAACCTACTAAAACCAGTTACAGTAAAATAAATACATTCCCACCATATTATGTTGAAATACTGTATTTATTTTTAGTCTGGAGCAATAAATTATTTATTTACAGATACTCGGAACTTGATAACAGAATTTTTTTCTGTTGGTTGGTCAGACCTTCCATAGTCTCTTACAACTTTCCCAAACATATTTTTATTCTTTATGCTTTTTAAAGTGAAGTTTTATTGTGTGTGTGTTTATTTTCAAGGAATTGCTGTTATTCATGGAGAGCAGAAAGAATCTGAATCTGATGAGGTTGATGGCAGAAATTCTCCTCCTGTAGTACCTTCTTCTAGAACAATGGATGTTGGTCTTGACCTAATGCCAGGTATAACAGTTCATGATGATTGTATGTCAGCGTTTTCATGTTTTCATATTGGCTCTTTTTAAGGTAAAACATTAATCTGTAACCAAGGTAAAATTATGAAAAACAAGATGTTTATTTATTAAATTTTTTAATAAAAAAATCTGTTTGTATGCATAACTTAAACTCTTAATAATTTCAAAAAAGTAACATTATATTAAAAAAAATTGTGATCATAATGTGTTTTACTCCATATTTTAGACAATTAGTCAAATCATTGTGTGTATTTCATTTAAAGCAGTTATTTCAGTGTGTATCCTAGCTTTCTTAAAGGTTTTTCGTTATAGAGAAAATTTATAAGAAATTTTAGTTAAATGTTCTGGATATTTATAAATATTATACCTTTCGTTATGGGTAGGCTAAAGTACGCATATCAAGACTTTTTACAGAGTTCCATTCAAAATTGAATAAGCTATTTTATTATCAACATATACAAATGAAATTTGCATTGAAAGTAGGTAATAAATCAGTTAAATTTTATACAAGTTTAAATTTTTAAATCTTAAAAAAATATTTAAATAAATCCTCAATCTCATCTCATGTGATAATTGTGACATTTGTTCTCCATATTTTGCCCATTCTATAATGTAGGTATCACTAAGGTATTGTTCAATTTTTATAGCCTTCAATAATTTATGTCTAAAGTAGTCTTTATGTATAAAGTAGAAAGCCAAACTCACTTGTGATGCCCACCTGTCACATCCTCTGTTTCACAAACGCTGAAGTTTTATATAATTTATAATCCATAAAAAGACAAAATTTAAAATCTTTGAAATGATGTACTACATTACATTGTTTTCTGTACTGAGTATTATCTATTTTGTCTTCAGTGTGAAAGGTTCTGTCACATTGATCAGATCAAATAAGCTTTAGGGAAATATTTTTAGGCTTTTATGCCATAGTTAGGAAGTCAGTTAAATTATAATACTTTTTGGATATTTGTTTGCTTTGTGTATGTCATTATTTTGTATTCTTAGGTGCATTAAGTAAATAAAAATTATTTAGTGTACTAATACCATCAGTATTAAAAAGAAAAAGTAGGCTTAAATAACATTGGCAACTGACAACAAAAAACAAGTCAAAGATAAGTACTGTATTTTTTTGTTTTTCATTTATAATATTTCATTTATTGTTATCAAAGTAAAATGTAAAAGTTAAAAATAGATATTTATTAACCTACATGAGCTTAGACTAGGTAGGATAATGAAAAGGAAAGAAATTCTCCATGAAGTATGCTCTCGAGTAGCTCGTGCATTATGTTATTCAGTACAGTAAATATGCAATGTATTGACTTAGTAACTTACAACTCGTGTGGCAGGATTATTAGTTAGACACTAATCAAAGGGAAATAAAACAACAAAATTAAGTATAAATGGATGTAGACTGTTATGAGTTTGGGAAAAACAGTTATAGTTTTTGGTTACAATTTGCAGTCATTCTAGAAAGTAAGAAAAAATAGGGTTATTTTGCATTTTTTTAATGATGGTTACAAGGTTGGTCAAATCAACAGAGTCCATACAGAATTAAGGTAAAGAAAATTTAAGAGGTTTTAGAAATTTGAAAATTTTCAGATGAAAAGTATTTTTAATCTTAAGATGAGAATCACTTTGCACTTGGAGCAGTCAACACTTTGACTTCATTTAATCATGGACAAATCTTCAGTAAAAATACTTTGCATTTATTAAAAGCTTGCCAAACTTTGTGAAGATACACAAAGCATACTAAAAGTTATAGTATAGAAACTCTGATGATTACTTTGTGGTTATAAGGTCATGTCATCAGTTCACCCAGTATAGAAGGAGTTAAAAGCAACTGACACACACACACACACACACACACACACACACACACACACACACACACACACACACACACACACACGACTATAATAATAAATAACTAACTAACAACTATAGTATTAGTTTAGTCTATTATTATTTATTATTATTATTATAGTTAGTTACTTACTTAACTAACAA
>NW_013670629.1:20944-40794 GCF_000517525.1 Limulus polyphemus | reverse complement strand
TAATTAGTACTAACTAAAATAAAAATAAAAAAAAAAGGTTTTTACTTTAGTTTTTACCAATAGTATTTAAAATACAAACTAGGTTAAGAACCAAAGTATAATAAAGAAAAATAAACAAAAAACTATAACAATAAAAGTTTATTTTTAGTTTTAAAAACAAAAGTTTATGTGGAGTTCCTGGAATGCCAGAAGACATAGAATCTCTTTAGATATCTATAAACAAGCCATTTATCAATGAGTGAGAAATGCATAGAGTTTGCACTTGGAATGAATATTAAGTTGTTTTTAATTTGATTGAATTTAATGAACTTTAGATATGATGGCAAAGGTTGACTTCTAGACAGAGTTTCTTTTTGACGAGTGATTTGTTAGTTTGGAAAATAGTCATTATTAGAAAGCTGTTACACTATTCTGTACTTTGTTTCTAGGTAGCATTATCAATACAACAAACAAAATTAATTTTCACTGTGGAGGAAAAACCTCATTTAAATAGCTGTGTTGGTGTAAATTAATCATAGGGTTAGAGATATGAATTCAAGAGTTGTGATGCTATTTTCAATACTTTTATTAGTTTATCTGATTTAAAGAGCAGTAATTGCATGCAGCTTCTTGCTACAAATCAATTATGGTAAGACTGCTGCCACATGGAAGATGTTGACACATGATCAGGTATTATTTTGTTTCTTAAACATAACCTGTTAAAGTTTCAACACTTAAAGCTTTAGCCGATAGTCTTGCTTACAATAACAAATATTGGTAATAATGTCAACAAACCACTTAGTTGTATCAAAAACCACTGACTAAGTTGAAATGATAAAACGTTTACTAGACATTTTGGTGTTATAAAAGATATTTGTAACATTGGTGTTTATAGCATTTAGTATGTTGAAAATCTGGTATAGGTACAAAAAAAATGGAGAAAAAAAATGAATAGCTAGGATGCACACTGTATTTAACCCTTTGACGTCCGAGCATTGCATGCTACTTTGAAATCGTAGTATTCTGAATGTATTTAGTCCTTAGTCCCAAAACTTTGAACACATTTTAGACATATGCTTTAAAAGTTACAATTTTAATTTGTATCTGTTTTATTCAGTTTGAAATGTACTTGAAATTACAGTAATATTCATAAGAAGAAAAAAGGATTATATTTTGTGTGCTAGGGAATGATTTCAAGATACTCAATCCATATTGTTTTCACTGTCTTTTTAGTAAATTTTATCTTGGTATATTGGTAACTTGGACAGATTTTTATCCTTTAAATCACCAATAAAGATGTTTTTTTTTAAATTTAGTTTGGTGGGTTAAAAGAAATAGTTAAAGAAAAATCATAATGGTAACTTTTTTTTTAAGCTATACGGTTATAATGTAAAGGGAAACTCGTAACCAGAGAGTAATTTTTTTCTGTAAAACTTAATATCCTTGCATCAAAGAAGGAAGGAAATAACAAGTTAAGCAACTTACATTATATAATAAATTATGTATACATTGGAAAGTACATGAAAAAATAGTCATTTATTTTTGAATGTGTAACTAATTATTTTGCTGATTTCAGATAAACATGTTTTGAGACAGGGATAAAAATCTGCTGACTTAGATTCTGAAGAATTTTAATTTTAATCTTTTTCCCAAATTATTAATTTGTTGTCTCCAAATGGCAAGTCATGTATAGTTCTTATGAAATGAAATAAATATGTCTAGTAATATTTTTGTGAAATTCAGAAATATAAGGAAAACACTAGAAATTTGAAGAAAGTTAATGTGATGGTGAATAAAAAGGATGAGTTCACTCTTGTCATATCTTGTTTCACCTTTGAGTGTATAAGATAGATGATTTTATGGAATTAGATTTCTCATTGGAATCAACTTTGTTTGTTAAGCATGCATTTAGTGAGATTTTTATCTTACATAATTTTTAAGTATAGTTAAAATCATGGTAATGTCAAAGTAGTGCAACTTCTCCATTGCTTTTTTATCTCTGGGGTTAAAATAAGTTATTAAAATTGTACAATTTTTTTATCAGTTTTTAGTAGTTATTTAACCATTTCTAGCTTATTTGAGGTATGGCTTATTTTGTAGTGTAATTCCTTGTTTTAGTATATCTGATTCTGTAGTTAATTTCTGCCTTTATTTTCAATGCTATTTTTAGTTTGTACTTAGGGCTAGGAACAACCTAGCAGGTAGTTTGGTGGAATATGAATCCAAAGGTCTGGGATTCATGCTGTGTTGCCACAAGTTTGTGCTCTGCACTTTGGTGCTATGGATGCATTATGAGAGCTTCTTTTAAGTCTCACTATTTGATAAGTTTAGCTCTAGAATTGGTAGTAGATGATGTTGACTAGTTGCCTTCCTTCTAGTCTGTAATTCAAAATTAGGGACAGTTAGCACAGAAAAGCCATTGTTGCTCTTTTTTTAAATATCTGAAACAAACATTCATATTAAATCCAAATTTAAGAAAAAGAATGAAACTTTAGTTTTACATGTAAATGATAGTAGTTGAACACTTCCAATAAGGTACTCTCCCTCTTCTCACAAGATTAGCTTTTCTCATTTTGTGTTGCCTTCTGTATGTGAAAGTTTTCATAAATGCATGCCACAAGCCTTCATCTTCATTCTGTTGGAATCAAAGTTCCAACACATCTCTCATGCAAATCATCACGAGTCATCTCTCCACCAATAGGAGAGTACTACTATCATGTGACGTATGTGACTCCCTCTATGCGCCACTACCAAACTATCACTTCTCATTTGGCAATTGTCAAGCCAGACGTTCTTTTTTTTTTTTACATTGTTCAGTTACCTTGAAGTGGTTTATTTTTTATATTTTTCTTCATTTATTTACTACACTTCATAGTTGTGGAGTTAATATTTCAATAAAGCATTACTTTCTTGTGTTTCACTCTTATGAATTCCAAAGTTACAGTCACCACTGCAGATATTTACCAGCATCTGATGCCATATTTTCAGCCATGGGCACAGGTGACCCATCATGGGATATATCGTTGCTCATTCACAGGAAGATTCAGCGGTATATGAGCCAACCTCTCTCACCTACTTCTGCCCCACTTCCTCCTGAGCCTTTCGAGCCTGAAGACGATTTTGTTCAGTTCCCCCATCCTGGAGTTTGCCGCTCCTTCCCGTTCACTACCTAATGATTCAACTCATCTGTCATTGGTCTTTTCAGACTTTATTTCTTAGATATGTGATGTTTTGTCTCTTATACTTGTTTCCTATGGCCTTAGACATTCCCTCATACATGAAACAATTTCCAGACCCTATTTAGTCTTCCCCAACCCCCAATATTAGGGCTTATGCAGAACAATTTGCTTCTCGACTGGGGGAGGGCGTCAGTATGCCTTGTTCCTCCACGGACTTTGGATCAGTCCATCCTTGCTTATCATTGGGTAGACTTTCCCTTTCTCAACCAACAGTTGTTGGGGTCAGTTCTACCTGTATGGGGAGGTGAACCCAGATTACCCTGTCTAACTTACCCGAGCCCAATTTTATCGCCTCTGTCTCACTCTCATGACCAAATTAAGGTACCTTTCTTTCCTTCACCTTCTGTCAGAGGCTCTTTACAAAAACCCTGAGGGGTTTTCTGCTGAAATACTCTCCATTCTTACTTCTACGTTGGCTCATCTGTTGTTTTCAGCTCTTGTCCTTCAACTTGGTTTGTTTGTTGTTGGGATCTCTTGGGCCGTGATGCAGTTTTGATGAGGACTTGTCTCCAGGCTCCTTATTTGAAGGACCTTCATGACCCCTCTCATACCCCTGGGCAGGGCCCATATATGATTTCTTCATGATCAATGGAACCTCATCTGGGATCCCTTTGATACTTCTATATCCCTTCCCTCATCCCTTGTAGATGATCTCTATTGGTGGATGAACAGGGTGTCCCACTTCCTCCTCCGTGGCCAGATTTGCATCTTCATGGATGCATCCCTTCAGGGCAGGGGTGCCTGGGTGGATCACCAGGAGGTTTTGGGTCACTGGTATGTGGAAGAGAGTTCTCTTCACATCAGTGTTATCGAACTCCTAGCTGTTCACCAGGCTCTGGGTAATTTTTTTTTCTCTTGTCAGCCACTGGCTGATTATGATCCATTCCAACAATTCTACCATGGTAGCTTATATCAATCACCAGGTCCATATCCCTGCATCCTGCCATTTTCCAGTGGCTCTGTCTGCATCTGGGTATGCCCCATATTGATGCCTTTGGCACTGCCCTCAATCACAAATTACCTTGGTTTGGTCCCCAGGATTGGCCTCATCTGTTCCTTTATGTTTACCTTCCCATCTGTTTACTTCATTGTATGGTCTCCCCCATCCATGTATGGTCCTTCTGATTGTTCCTTATTGGCCTGTTCAACCTTGATTTCCATCGATTGCTCCAACTGCAGGTGGTGTCTCCTCTTCCCTTTCGTCTCAACCTGCTTCATGTATCCCAGTCACTGGCATTCCATCCCCTGTCGTCTGTCCTTCGTCTTCACGCCTAGCTTTTGTCAGGTAATTTGGTGAGGAGTTTCAGTTTTTCTCACAGAGTAGCTTCACATTTGACCTGTTCCATTTGCCCTTCTTCTTTGGTTGTCTATCAACACAACTGGAGTGTTTTCTCACCCAATGGTTGTCTGTATCTCCAAGTTTTTCGTGGCTCTTTGAGAGGGGTTCTTCAGTCCCCTCTATTTCAGGTGGCATTATCCCATACATTCCATTTTCCCATTTCAGCAGGGTCTTTGCTTCCACTGTCCTTTCCATGTTGATCCATCGAGGCATCCGTCGCTTCTGGACTGGAACCTGACCAGGTATTCTGTCTTTACTTGGATGGGTTCCACTTAGGTGGCTATAACCATTCGCAGACATCTTGCTATCAAATCCACACTGTAAGCCATGTTCATTCTTGTATGTTTTCCATGGAGATGGGATGTTTCACAATAGTGTAAATTCCTCGTGATAACTGCATCATAATATGCCTGTCCCGGACCATACCACCCATGGATATAGCAGAAAGGGATTGCTGTCCATCCCTGCCATTCAATGATTGAATAAATCGGTGTGTACCGCTTTTCAGAATATGGTTTTGTGATCACCCATTGCACTGTCTTAAGTGTTGCAGTCCCTCCAGACTTTCTACTGCCCTTTTTACCTCCTTTCTTCCAGTGGAGTACGGGAGTCCTTACCATTTACCAGTTTTAATGGGTCGACAAAGATGGCTACAACCATTCAGTTCAGAATAGGGTGGTGGTGTTCTGCTGGTGTAGAAGGATTTACAAGATCTGGATGAGTAACTCTGGTGTAGAAGGATTTACAAGATCTGGATGAGTAACTATTTCCTAGAGTTAAGATGCCCAAATGCTCTGATTGGTTGCGCTCCTCCTACTTTTGTGTGGATGTTGGTACCCAGCGAGTGAGGTTTTGGAGATTGAGTGAATAAGTCCTAACACAGGTTTTGGGTTGTCCATCTTTTCCTCTCGACTTGTCTTCTGTGTTGTGGGTCACAGACGGTCTATGTGGCCTGTTTCCGCTACTGTCCTTGGTTTTCCCTTGTTGAATGATGAGGTTGTTACCAATCTGGGGTTGTTTTGAGCTGGTTTGATGGTTGCTGGGGTTGAGTGCATGCAATGGACTTCCCTCGGATTCTGGATGGCACATTCCTAGATCCCTGGTATTAGGCTACCCTGCAAGTTCCTGGAGTCTTGACTCTGGAACTTGAGGTGAAGACAGTATGATCCTTATTCCACCCTCATGAGGATGTCTCTACTGAGTGAGTAAGATTTTGAATGTAGTTGACTTACTGAGTATGATCCGTCATGCCATAGCCACTCTACACCATGGGACACTTTCCATCGTGGGATTGAGTGATTCTGATTTCTGTTTAAGATCACATTGCTAAACTACACTCTCCCACGTGGATGTGCTTCCTTTAATGTTCCACCATGTCTGGTCCTCCTGATCATATCAATGTTCCTGGTGAAGAGATACCTACCAATCTGCTTGTGGGTCAATGACTTTGTTGGTTTCAGGACCCATAAAAAGGTACAAGTCATACAAAAAATATATAATTATTGCAATTAATCCCACTAATTACTACTGAGGTTCCCAATATATTTTACACAAAACATGAAATATTTCAACCAATTATTTTAACTAGTTCTTTACACTGAGGGATGCAACAGGCAGAAATATATAATTATACAATATGGTGTAATATATGGACCCCACCAAAAGTGAAAGGTATGAAAACAAATTTTGAGGGTTAACACTATTCATTAGTTTCAGTGTTTCTGAAAGCTCATGAGAAACTTCTTTCTTAAGCAGCAGTTTCAATTTTTTGTTTTTCTATACAGGCAGAAGTTAAACAGCTATTATTCAGTTTTTTACATTTTTGTGACATTTTTCAGTGTATCAGTTTAAACGCTCATGAACAATTCTACTGTGAATGAACAATTTCCCTGTTCTTTTGATGTCATCTCTTAATGCTGTTCATGTAAGACTTTTTGATTGTTTATGACAGTTTTGGCTATTGATTAACAGATTTCACTTTCATCTGTATACACAATAAGATATATGATGGCATGTAAAAGTTGATGAGATTATATGTATTTGGAGAGAGAGCGAGTCCCATTGTAATTCTAAAAATGAAGTTTAATATATAGCACTATACCTTTAGACAGGAGTGCTATTTCAAATTTCAGTGTGCAGTGAGGCAACTTTTAAGTGAGATTAGATTTTTTTTTTGGTTAAGAAATTAAACAGTTTATTATGGGAGAATTTTGTGTGATTATTTTCTATATTTTTTAAAAATCGTATTAAAACACAGTTAAAAAACAAGACAACCAGGAAATTTGGCTTTAATGTTTTTTAAATTTCTTGTCTTTGAAAAGTAAGGTAGCCTTAGGTTTGAGACCAATACAGTAATGTTGGTAATAAGAATAAATTCCACAGGATGTTATTATATCTTTATATTTTTATGCTGGCTGTAGGGCACCAAGCATTCATATTGTAAGAATATCAGCTGATTGTTGAGAGTTTACTTATGTTAAGGCTTTTATGCAGTACATAAACGAAGTATTACAAAATGGGCCTGGTGCTGCTTGGGCTTTAAACTATATGGAAATAACAGAATAAAGAAAAAAATGTAATAATGATTATTTATGTAAAATGAAATGTCATGAAATAGTTAATAGTTTACATTTTATCTTAAAATATTTAACACAAAGGGTTAAACTTCATTCCCCAAATGCTTTCTTACTGATTGTAAATGTTTTCAGCAGTATGACAAGTACAACTAAATCTTAAGCTTTTTTTTCTTTACATACTGTGGAAGACTGGTTGATGCAGTTTTCATTCATCTTGGCAAAATAATTTTTAAAGCTTAACACTAATCTGTCTTTGAAGCTTAGTAAGAGTAGAATAATTTGCCAAGTTATCACACATGTAGTTTAGTTTATAATAATTTTGAACACAGTTAACTTGCCACATGGAAGATAGAAAATCATGTCTCATCAGTCAGTTCTTCTACCTTCTGCAGTCTCTTAGTCATGCTCGCAAGCTAGTCAGGATCACTCGCAAACTTGCTCCTGAGGCAGAGTGCTGTGAATTGTTGATGATTATGGAATTTGTAGGAACATTTTGGGAAATTGTTAAATGAAAGTGGCTGTACAGACTACACTTTTTGAATATATTTTATGTTCCTAAATTTGAAAAGTTGAATGAAACAATGCGGGGCTGCTCTTTGCCTCTCTCCTAAATGCCACCCATATATCTAGAGTGACAGTGAGATTGTATTATCCATGAACATTAAGAACAGGATGTGCCAGAACAGAAAACATTATTCTGGAAATGTCACCTTTTTCTGTACAATCCAGAAATTTTTGTAATTCTGACTAAGAAGAGAAACATTGTTTATGCCTGAGAATTTTTTTGTCTTGCTTCTAAAATTGGAAGAATAATATATTTTACAATTCAGATGAATTTTATGGCTGAGCTTGAAATCTGGTAAGGCTATTTTGTCCCAGTCTAGAAGACTTCACACATCAACAGTATCATATTTTCATTTTTAAAGCATATTTTTTATAAACCATCAGAGTCATCCTCCCTAATTAGAAGTTTTTTGATACTCATTTGTTTAAAAAAATATTAAAACTGGTAAAAACAAATGTTTTGGCTAAAACATGAAAAATCAAATCATTCAATTGAATTTCTCATTACAGCAACATCAACTCCACATATTAGAACCAAATAAATAAGGTATGTGCGATTAAATCCCTATGTGTCTTGAAGAACTGACATGTAAGTAACCTTACTGGAAGGCTGAGAAATATTGTTTTGAAAACTTTTTTTTTCCAAATTTCAAGAACATTTACAAATTTGAAAAAAATATTTCTATGAAATATAACTGGGAGTTTATATTTAATAGAAAACTAAGTATATGCCTTTTATGTGGCTCAGAATGTTAATACTACTTTCTTTTTTTACCCTAAGTTTATCTTATGTTCTGTATATGTTAAAATAATAAAAGTAAGTTCAACTAAAACAAGAAAACTCAAACCTTCATTAGTGTAAAACAATTTTTGATAGAAATAAGCAAAAATCTATATGTTCAGAAATATGTTAATTACACGTAATTTATTAGTATTGCCTGTATCTTACTGTACTTTTGTTTAATAGAACTATTATAATCAGGCTTAATGTTGGAAGAGCTTGGACTTGGTTTGGTGACAGAAAAAAAGTATAAACTTGTTCAAAATACTTAGAAGTCCAGAGGAAAGATTATTCTGAGAAATGTTAGTTTGTTGATGATACAAGAAACTAACTTGTGCTTTTATTCTCTATATAGTCACTTGTTGCATGCTTTCAACACAGCATTAAGACAGGAAAACTTTTTGTTAATATGTACAATTTGTTTTATAGACTAAGGTTTGTATGTTTTATGATACACGTATGAATTTTTTTGTAACGTGAAAATTATTTTCAGATTTGGACGTCACTGGGTTAAAAAATGAGTTCTGAAATGATTTTATTGCACAGTGTGTAATTTTTCTCTTAGTCATGCTTGCTGTGTAAATTATATATATGTTGAAATATATGAGATATTTTGTTGAATTTCAATTTATGTTTGAGCTAAGGACTTGTAAACAATGTAAAAACTCTTAACTTTTAACTGTTTGGTTTCACAAGAAATGCAATATTTTTGTTGTGTAAAGTGTAACTACTGTAGCATGATTTCTTGAGCTAAATATACTCTACTGGCAGGGGTCAGACCAGTAGTCATGTAATTTTGGTCATGAGGCTGATTTTTTTCAAACTTTCTGCAGGCCAGCCTTGTAAAAATGACTGTGATGGCAGCAGAATGGTTGGTATGTGGTGATGTATTTTTCTGTCTGCAGCACAGCACTTGCTTTCCTCTGTATACTGTACTGTCTTGCTTTCTGGCTTTCAGGTAGCATGTTAACTACAGTTTCTGGTAGCATAGACCAAATGCTTATATGGGACTTACCATAATTGGTAATTTTGTTTTCTTCACATAAATCATCTCACGTAATTCATTCTATTCACTTGAGAAACATACTCGTTTGTGATAGCTATTTTTTTTTTCAGTTTTTCATAGATTTAATTTTTAAATTGGAATATACATTATTTTTTAATTTTGGTTTTTACAGGTGGTTTCCTATTCTGAGATTCACTTCTTATGAACCTTTGAATTAATTTTTTTGTTATTATTATTATTTATGATGTTACTTTAAAGACCCTCAATCTGTTTTTATGTAAAATTGTGAAAATATACAATTAAATACTTAAGAATCTGTTAAAAACATCTACACATTAATAATCTGCACATATGTCATCTCTTGCTGTTGGGTAAATTACTGTGAAAGCAAGATGGTATAGTAATTCATATAAATAGTACTTCAAAATTATGCCTATTCACTCACATTGGAAAAATGTAATGAGCCATAATATTTCCAAAATAATGTAATATGTTTATGCACTAGTTGTAACCAGTTAAAACTTGTGAACAATCATTTTCTGAAAGTTGCACAAAAGTTTTTAGCTGTATTTACAACATTATACAGATATTCAAAGTTTATGCTGTGTTTATGTAACTGTTTGATGATGATAATTTCTTAATTTGCACTATATTTTTGAAGATCAAATGAAACAAACCTAAGTATAGGTATATATAGTTTGTTGAAGTATATCACAACACTCAGAAAACAAATGAATTAATATAAATTTACACAGTTTGTACAAGTGTATTAATGACATTCAGAAAAAATCAGCATGTAGGTATAAATGTAATTTGTTTATACAGGTGTATGGGTGATACTTGGGAAAAAATGAATATGTAGGTATAAATATATGCAGTTTACATACATTTAATACTGATATACACAATTTGTAAAGTGTATTAGTGATACTCAGGGAATTATTTATTTTTTGTTTTAAACAACATTTCATTTAATTCCACTTAGTATTAGGGTATTTGATTCACAATCTATATGTCAAGGATCAAACCCCATCACCAAACATACCTTTTTTTAGCCATAGTAGTGTTATAGTGTGAGCATTGGGATGATGTGGTGGTTAGGGTGCTCGACTTGCAATCTGTGAGTTACAGGCTTAGATCCTCTTGCTGATTATGCTCACCCTTTCAGTCAATTCCACTTTTAGTTGGTAAAGAGTAGTCTAAGAGTTGATGATGGGTGGTGTTGACTCACTGCTTTCCCCCTAGTGTATTACTTCAGAGTTAAGAACAGCTAGTGCAGATAGCTTGCGAGTAGTTTTGCACAGAATTTACAATAACAAGTTATGATGTGGCAGTCAATCCCACTATTGATTAGTAAAGAGTAGTCTAAGAGTTTACGGTAGGTCTGTAGATTATCACTTCAAAATTAGGAATGGCTAGTGCAGATAGCCTTTTATTAGCTTTGTGTGAAACTCCACAAACAAACTCAAATCATTGTGTTTCACTTGTTCTTTACAGAATATTAAATCATCAATTAACACATGATCTTTATATATCTACATGCCTTGATTAAATACAGCTTTTTATATATCTATTGGAACTAATTAAAAATATCAATTGTAAAGCTTGTCAACTGGAAAGTGTAAAGAATTTGTTTGTGTTGTTATAAATTCTATGAGGAACAAATATTTATTAAAATATTTTGATGCAAAAAATAAAAGTTGATATTTCTCATTGATATTAATTTTGTAGTTCTTACTCGTGATTAATAATATGTTGAATTTCTTTTTTTTCTTTCTTTAAACAGTAAGGTTGTTCTATAACTGCCTGGTGGCTGATCTATTTTCTTAATTTTCCTCTTCCAACTTCCTGCTCATTTAAAAACTTGCCTAATGCATGCTTTTATATATATTTGTTTTTTATTGTTTTTAGTTTCTAATGTGATTAAGTATAGATGTACTATACAAGAAAAGTTTTTAACTTCTGTATTAATTATTTGATAAATAATATGGTAGGGTATTAGCATTAATTTGTAATGATATCTATAAAATATTGCAGTTAAATGTTTCTTATTTTCAATATAAATTTCAAAAATGTATTTTTATTTTTAAAAAACAAGTTTCTCACTTTTTGTTATAATTAATGTTAAGTGTTTTGCATTAAATATTATTTGGCATGTATGTTTAGGTAATTATTAGATTTATCATACTATGACTTGTGCGCTGAAAGTTACAATTTAATGAAATATTCAAGTGAATTTTTCTTGCATGACTATTTACTGAGTAATTTTAGGAAAAGTTTTAGTTGATATGAATCTATTACCTCTTTAATTAGTGATAAATATGTTATTTATCTGGCTTTAATTGTAATGAATTTAGTATTTTTCAGATAAAATTAAATAAGTTACTCATTTCAAGATTTGAATATCTGAGAGTAAAATTATTAAGTTTCAACTAACTAGGCAAAATAATTTCAGAAAAATTACAAGGTTGTTGAGGAAAATTTATCTTGTGTAATACACTTAGTTGTTTTATGTTTGATATTTTTAAATTTACATGATAAGCAATGGAAATTTGTTACTTCAATAACAAGATATTTTGTTGAAGTATAAAGAACTTAATATTCTGCATGAAACTAAATGTGTTGCATGTTCATGTTTTGTCTATACGCTTACTGTTTATATTTTTTTTTTATGGTTTTATATTTGTTATTGCACATATTCCATTAACATTTCTTTAACTTTTAATTTGCCTGGAAGTACTTGTAAAACTATTTTTTATTTTGTGTTAGTAAACTTTGAAAATATTGGGTCTCTAATTATTTGAAGCATTAAAATCAATAACTTTAGGGAAGATGCAACTATCACATTTATTAATGTGACTCTTTTTAACACTTCAGTTTAATAATGAAATCAAATTCTAAAAGTGTAGACGTGTTAGGAAAAGTTTCTCTCTGTTTTTTTTACCGGAGTGTTGAGGATTTATCAGTGTTAAAATTATGTGATTGTACAGATTTCCTTTGAGAAGTTCTGTTCATGTTTTTGAAGACTTTACACACTCCTGTATCTGATATTCATTATAAACAATGCTGCATTGAAAGGAAGTAAAAAAAAAATGTGAAAGATACACTTGTAAAGGAAGAACAAGATAGAAGTTAGGATTAGTGAATAATTTATACCACACTGCATGTGAAGTTAACTGCAATTGCATGGTAAGCCTTGTAATTTTCTACTGTTCATTATCTTCTAAATCACAGAAAAAAGAAATTATTCAACTTCCAGTTCTTTTCTGCCTGGTTTCAGTCATCTGTTCTAGTAGCAAAATAAATATTTGATATTTCAAGAAAAACTAATAACATTAATATAAAAAATAAAAAGATAAATATATTTAATTTAATATTATACCTAATAATAAAATCAGATTCCATGTGTAATTATTTGTACTGAAGTCCAACAGAGATTTTTTTTTCCCACGTTAAGTAATGTTTAAACAGCCTCTTCTGTTGACCAATTAGCTTTAAAAGGAAAATCTGATTTTTTTGGTGTGGGAAGTGAAATTTAATTGAAATAAAAAATCTAAATGAAAATTAAATCAAAAGTGATCAGATAATGAAAGTTTGCTTGTAGCACATTATTAATTTTAATTTACACCTGTTACAACTGGGTATGGTTTGATACCATAAATACATAATGAAGAAAAATCTATATCCAATATAATGGTATAATGTTCCAGCGTTTTGGTTAGGGAAAAGTATAAAATTCTAATTTTTTGAATTAATGCTAAATTCTGAAAATCTTATTTTTAATGTTCTAAGATGTTGAAATAAATATCTGCATTGCCCAATGTTCTTCTGAAATTATTCATAAAAAAAGAGTGAAATTTTTTCTTAAGCATACAATTATTTCAGTTTTCCTTGAAATTGGTTTATTACATAATTTTTCTGTCCCAAATCAGAAATGTTACATGATTTTACAATTGGTAGGTTTACAAGAGTATATTAAACCTATTTACCATATCTAATTGTTGAAATGGAATGTGGCATATGAATGCAAGCATTAGCTTTATAAACTTGTTAAAACAATACAAATTTTCTATTTTGTAAAGAAAAGTAAAGCTGCAGTATATTTGAGTACTGTGTACTTTATCTTGTTTTACAGTAAGACCATTGGTGAAAAATGCAGCTAGGTTACTTAACAGAGCAAATGCGCTATAAAAAATAAGCTGTGAAATTGTTCTTTTCAAGCCAAAGAAATTGTATGATTCAACCACGATCTAGTTATATCTCAAAAACCAGAATGCTCTATAAAAGAAAGAGAATTTAGTACTTCCTTTAGGCTAGATATATCAGTCTCGAGTCCCCAGTCATTTAAGTAATTGACCTGTTATGAATATATATATATGTGTGTGGCATAATCTGAGTAGTTATTTTTTTTAATACTATTATTATTATTATCATAATCAATGGGACTACTTATCTCAGGTTTTCTTAGCACATTCAGCCTATTGAGACTTTGTTTAAAAATGTCTTGTTTAAAGTACAGAATGCTAGTTTTAGACTTGGACAAAAAAGCTTTGAACTGGATTTGGTTGGTTCACAAATACATTCATTTTACAAATGATGGTGAACTTGAGAAGTCACCAGTGAAGTTCTACACAGCACATGCTGATGCCTAAGAAATTTTTCCATAAATAATAATAAATACAAAAACTTCAGCATTGCTATGTTGTGTATAATATTTTTGTTCTCATTTTGAAAACAACTAATAAGAGTTTACTACTATTTGTCTACAAATAATAAAATACATTTTAGCTGTGTATTGAACTGCTGCAATTTATCTGTATTTCCTAAATCAAGAAGTGTTTTATGATTGGTTCTAAAGTAAATGTGAAAAACCCAGAGAATTAATATGTATTTGTTTCGTGTTAGGTGACTGAGCCTGTCTTTCTATAGTCACACTAGTCAGTAAATATTAAGGTTCTTGGTAAATGCCAATTAGTCTGTGTCCATGTTAGCCACCTGGATCTGCTGCTTTTGTAATGGCTATGTTCTCTGTCAAGCCACATAAGGCTTATTAGAGTTCCTCACAATATGGATCTTCCAGGTCTGTTCTTCAGGATTTAGTACAAGTCTATTTAATGGTAATAGCACATTGAAATACAACATCTCAATAATACGTTGAAATTGATAGTTTGAAAGCCACTTAACATCCAGGGTTGAAATTCATAATTCTCTGATACTGTTAAACATTGTAGAACCTGATCTTTGCAGCTTTGATCAGGTACAAGGTTGACTATAAACAGAGAAATGAAGTGAGAGATCTTGCAGAAATGAAAATTTCATGATGCAGTTAGGAAAGCGAAGTCACATTTGGTAGACCTATTTAACAACAATTAGAGATATAGCTTCAAATATATCCAGAGATCTATGTTTGCATTTTGTTTGTTAAAATCTATAAAAATAGTTTATGGAAAAATAAATGAAGAGGTAAGTGGACGAGTAAAACTGAAAATGTGCAGTGCATTGTTTATAAGAATTAATGTATTTTTTTTTTTTTTGGTGTTTGTTTTGTTTCAAAACATTTGTTAATGTTGAAAGTAGCATGAAATTACCAGTATTACTGAAATAATGCAGATTATGGCCTTTAGGTGGAAAATGACAAATGTTGCACTAATTATTCTCGCATTTTAGCAAACCCATTTATAGTTGAAATATGTGTAGATTCAAGATAATTTTTCAAAATAATGAGGTCAGAAGATTGGATCTGGTGGTCTATGGCTTGCATCACATTGCCATAAGAAAAAAAATCATACCTTGCACTTTGGTGCTGTGGGTGCATTATACGGATAATAGTCAAATCTCATTAGTTAATTCAAATATTTCAAAAGTTTGTAGTGGATACTGTTGACTGACTGCATTTCTTCTTGTCTGTCAAATTCAGAGACAGCTAGCACAGGTAACCTTTGTGTTACTTTGCACGAATATCTAAAACAAAACTTAGAGCTACATAAATAGAAAGCACATCCAATAATCATGCAACATGACTACAACTGTATGGATATTTTATGTTAAATGAAAAATATTCTTTTAGATCTTTATGAAACTATTTACATACCTTTTTTTAAATTAATTACTTATTTTATTTTGCTGGCCAGTGCACAAGTTCTCAATATAGAACTTTTTAAACTTGTATGCTCTAATTACAGTATAAATCTTCAGAAATTTGGTTAATTATATAGCCTAGATCAGTGGTTCCCAATATTTTTTCCAACTAAAGAGGACCAATTAGTTCTGAGTTCTTGTCTCAGTATAGCAGATGTTGTTAAATACAAATATATTGCCTGTTGAAAGCTCTATGAAGAGCAATGATACATAGTTCACTGAAGCACTTTTATGAAACAACTTGTTTAGATTTGCACAAGAAATGGTTTGGAATATGTGATTATTAGCTTGATTCAGTTCCCATAACTAAAATATATTGTATTTTAGCTATAGGAAAAGTATTTAGCTAGGGTTTTGATGTTCCATATATCCTAAGTAGATTATTGTTCTTGTTGAAGTTAGAAATAATGTGTAGTGTATCATTTCTTAGCTGCCATTAGTTACTTAACATATTATTAATTGATAATGTGTGAGATGATTTATTAAGATTGAAAAAAAATTTTAGTGTGTTTTTTGTTGTGCAGTTCCTGCAGCAAAGGAAAAACCCCCAATCAATGTGGTTGGAGATGTGGGTGGACGAATTGCAATCATGGTGGTGAGTTGTGTAATTGAAATTGTTATGGCTTCTAGATTGTTTGTTTCTTTTAATTATTTGAAAAATGTAATTTTTCTTGTTTTAGTATCTTTGGAAAAATGTAATACAATGTTAAAATACAGTGTAATTTTCTTCCCCCATTGGGAGAGAGGTATTTGGTACAATTCTTTCTTTCTACTTTCCAACAATTACAGTTGTGGTGTGCTGCTCCTTTATTTTATCATAAAACTTGGAGAATATCTTTGTCCAATATGGCAATGCACGTTTTGTTTTTTAATTTTTATCTAGGCCCCAGTTCCAATTTTAGGAGTCAGAGGTCAAAGATTACAGAAACACATTCTAGTCTGCAGTTCCCTTATGTTTCCAACAATCCAAATGAAACTTGACACAAAGATAACTTTCAATATCCTTCACAGAGTAAAGCAAGCAGATTTTGGACTTGCAATTTAACAGGGTCAAAGATAAAAGAAATGGCAATGTATTTAATAAGGAGCTGTGAACCTAAAGACATTGTCTGTATGTGCAAATGTTACACAAGGTTGTTGTTGATAGTGTTTTAATTCACACAATGCATGAAATTGCATATACCACAACAAAGAATAGGTGTTATTTGCCCAAACTTAACCTTTTAAATTTTTTGTCCTTGTAAATAAATATATTTATGCAGAAACTGACTGTTCAATGTATTATAAGGTCACAATTTAGTGTGCTTCAATACATCTTTCTCACAAAGAGGTCTTGATGCTGTGTTAAGTGTCTGTGTGCAGTATATATTTGGTAATTTATGCCCCTTTCCACTTCCTTGAATACCTTTCTTTCTTGAAATCTGATGTATCCTGAGGCTCTAATCAAATAAGGTGGATGAGGGGAGGGGACATATTGCATTATCTGTTTCTCGTACAGATCTTATAAGAGTCATTAGTTTTCATAAGTGAATAAAATTTTACATGTAAACAAATTTAATAAAAACTGTTTTATAAACAACTCGCAGTTAGATGTGTAATGAATAGGCCATATCTTGTTGGTTTAAAACTAGCCTCAGTTATCCAATTGGCAGCCTTTTCTCAGTTACAATACATCATCAGCTCTACTTAATATACTAAAATCAACACTAAGAATCTTATAATTACATACAGATAACACATGTTCTGTAACATAGGAAGAAACCCTGGTCTATTCTGTGTATGTTATTTTATACAAGTGTTTAACCACCTAATAGTAAAACCTATGTATTCCTTGGCACAAACAGGCCATTTAACTTTGTACAATATGAATGACCTCTTCAGTTTTGAAATTTTTTAATCCGTAAAATTAAAACAAGTTAATTTTAAGGGTTGTCTTGAAAATAAATGTTGATTTAATTTTAAGGTATGTGTTACTTATAATTTGAAATTTTTCTTTACATTTTGAATATACTTTTGTCCAATATGGCAAGGCACATTTTGAATTTTTTTAGGCTTTCATTCCAATTTTTAGGGGTCAAAGGTTACGTAAACACATTTTAATTTGCAGTTCCTTTATATTTCCATCAATCCAAATGAAACTTGACACAAAGACACCTTGCAATATTTGTTACAGAATAACAGTGAAATATTATAGTGTGTGCTGCTCCCTTTTTTTTTTTTATCTTGAAACTTGGAGGGCATATTACTGAGGTATGATGACTTGATAGATGATATGGAATTCCTTTTTTTGGCAGCTGAATTGTTGAAAGAGCGTGGGGCTTATAAGATCTATATATTCATTTTACCAATACCAAGAGTTTGTTTAGTAGACTTTGATTTTTAATGAAGGCACATTTCAATTAGTTTGCTTCATAATAAAACTTCTAACTTTTACTGGTGTTTATGGCAATATTAATGTCAGAAAATGTTTTTGGGACTTGGTTGTAATTTCATTAACACACTCAAATGTTTTTATCAAATAAACTTTTTTTTTCAATTAACATAATATTCTATTTTATTAAAAAAAACAATCACTTCAACATTACATACATATAAGAACATACATGGAAGAAACCCTGGTCTATTCTGTGTGTGTGTATATCCTCCATTGTTGCAGAACATACATTATCTGTATGTAATGTTGAGGTTTCTAGTATAGTTTCTAGTTTTTAGTATATTAAGTAGAGCTGATGATGTATGTAATTGTGGATGAGAGAAAATTGGATAACTGAGGTTATCTTTAAATCAACGAGGGTTGATGTAATATTTACACATCAAACTGTAAGTTTTTGTTAATTTGTTTTTTATATTTTTTGATAAGTGATAAATTTTCTGAAATTCAGCCAAGGGGAAATTAATGATTCTTGTAGATATTAAGCATCATGGTTTACAGTCTTAAGCTAAGTAGTGAGCGATCCACGATTACCTCACTACTTTAAGCAACACAAGACTGATTTTTAGTGAAGTCACACTTCTATTAGCTTGCTTTATAAAACTTTGAATTTGTACTTGGGATCATTATTTTGTTCCTGTAAATTTAGATTAAAATATTTTGCCTCACATTTCTGTTTCAAACTGTTAAAACTTTAGGGTCATAAAAAAGAAAATCAAAATGCTGTCATAGTTTTGTCTATAGCAACAATTATTGTTCCTGTATATACTTTCTTAAAATCACAGATTGGAAAAGTGGATATCTTATATGTGGTGCATATATAGACATAGTAAGACAGTAATGAGCCTATTCTATTGAATAACAAATTTCAGCCCTCGGCTTCTGCAGACAAAAAACTATTGAAAAGAAAGAAAACAAAAGGGTCAGAGAATGATGTAGATGATAAAGAGGTTATAGTTATAGGTGATTCCTTGACAAGGCATGTGGATAGGAACATCTGTGGGGTAAATAGGGAGAAAAGAATCAGATTATGCTACCCAGGGGCACGGTCGGAGGATATAACTAATAGAGCAGGAGATATAATAAAGGGGGCTAGCTGAGATGCTGTTTTTGTGGTGCATGTAGAGGCTAATGATGTAGGGAAAGGTAGGTCAGAAAAGCAATCAATAAGTATAAAGGGTTAGTAAAGGCATTTAAAGAAAAAGGCCATTACTTAATTTTGTCAGGGATACTGCCAAGAATTAACTGTGGGGTTGAAATTATAAGTAGGTCACTAGGGCTAAATGCTAGGCTTAGGTTAGTATATAAGGATGAGTAGATTAGCTGGTTGGACTTGTAGGATCAATTTGGTGGAAGAAGGAAACTTTTTGGAATGGATGGTATACATTTAAATAAGATAGAGGCTGGCTTGTTTGCTGCGGCTATTAACTCAGCTGAAAGAAAGTGTTAAACTAGGACTATACATGAGGGCCAGGAAAAATGTAAATCAAAAAGAATAAGAGGCAGAGAAAAATTTAGCATAGGAAATGAGTATAGAAGTAGTTATAAAGATAGGCTTAATTGTTACTATTGTAATGCTAGAAGTATAAGATATAAAATAGATGACTTTAGAGCACTGGTAGGAATGGAGGATTTTAATATAATGGGAATGACTGAAACATGGTTAAATATAGATGATTTTGATGACAGAAATTTCTTTGAAATACTGTATTGAAATAGAGTATTAAAGAGGGGGCTTTATATACAATATACGAGTTACATCCTGTTGAAATTAAGGATATGAAGATAATAGTAACG
>NW_013670629.1:19923-20934 GCF_000517525.1 Limulus polyphemus | reverse complement strand
ATAATAGCAAGGAGATTGAATCCATTTGGGTGTCTATTAGTGGATATAAAGGGAAAAGGCTTTTAATGGGAATTTGTTACAGACCACCAAATGATACTGATGAAATTAGTGAGAAACTTTACAATGGGATTAAAATTTCAGATGTTAATGAGGTCATAGTTATAGATGATTTTAATTTCAGGCATATAGATTGGGAAATTCTAGAGTCAAACCATGAGGGAGAAAGGTTTCTGGAAACTGTTCCAGATGGTTTTCTTTAGCAATTGGTCAAGGAACCTACTAGAAGCAATGCTATTTTAGATTTATTGTTAACTTCAAATATAGAAATGATTGAGAGGGTGGTTATTGGTTACAAATTAAAAATAGCTAATTTTGAAGGGATGCAACAAGAATTATTGGTTGTGATTTGGGCAGCTGAGTTATTTGGAAACACTGGTCAGATTTTGGAAAATTTGTTAAAGACAAATTTTTAAATATTCAAGGTAAACATATTCCTTATAGAAAGAACAGGGTAGCTGCAAGTAAAAAACCAGGTTGGCTCACAAAGAGTCTAAGAGATATAATTAAAGAAAAGCATCATAAATTTAGAAATTTAAATTGACTGGTATGACAGGAGACTTAGATGATTATAGAAGATCAGGAAAGTTGGTGAAACTGGAAATTAGGACATCGAAAAGGATGTATGAGAAAAGGTTGGCTGAAAATGTAAAATTTAACAGTAAGGATTTCTTTTAATACATTAAAGGTAAACAAAATGTTAGGATGGGGATAGGACCCTTGAGGGATAGTAAAGGAAGGTTAGTATCTGATAGTTATGAGATGGCTGGGTTATTAAATTTTGCTTTTTATTTGGTTTTTACTAATGAAAATTTAAGCAGTACTCCACATCTTGAACAGTTGATAGATGGAAACAAGATTGAACAAGATGGTTGCATTAATTTTGAGCTGGTTAAAAAAAAATTGTGAAGTTTAAAGAATGATAAAGCTCCTGGCCCAGATAATATTTCCTCA
>NW_013670629.1:17101-18995 GCF_000517525.1 Limulus polyphemus | reverse complement strand
CAACTGAGACAATTTTATTTTTCTAACAGGGTAGTTGGCCTTTGGAATGGGTTGCCTTCAGATGTTGTAGAGGCAGTAAATTTAAATGAGTTTAAGAGAAAGCTTGATAAGTATATGAATGATAAGGGCTGACTTTAAGATTTTTTTTAAAATTTATCAGTTAATATATTTAGTTTATAAGATAGAATAGCTGAGATGGACCAATAAGTCCCATGCTGTTCCAAAATGTTATGTTTGTAGAGAATGTTGAATTTGTTATAACATTTTTTTTTTAATCAGTAGACTTTTTATAGGATGACTTGATTGATGATGTAGAATCATTTGTGGCAGCAGCTGAATTGTTGAAAGAGCGTGGGGCTTATAAAATTTATGTACTTGCCACTCATGGCATTTTATCAAGTGAAGCACCTCGGTTGATTGAAGACTCGGCTATTGATGAGGTGAGCTTTGACTTACTGAACACGTATATGTTACATGCAAACATGTCAATACAATATGTTATTGAAACTGATTTTAAATTCTTGAATAATTGTATCTACAAATTTTAGGTTAGTAACTTTAAAATGTAGTATTGATGTAGTTCTTGAAACTTGTACAGTAGAACCTCAACATTAAGGGCAACCTTCTGACTGCATCCAAATGCCCTCTATAGCAAGATGCCCTTAATATAAAAAATGAGTCATGCAAAGCTGGATTTCATATTGACCATACTAAATTTCTGAACTTTATGGCCCCCAATTTGTTCAGTGCATGCAGGACATGGATGTTCGTGAGTTGCATGTTGGCATGACATGGAGCACTGTCAAAGGGAAGTCTCAAGGGGTGGAATAACTGTGCCCTTTTTTCTTTATTATTGGTCGCAAAGTTCCAAAGTACTTCTCTTCAGAGTTTGAACTGCTAAACATTTCACATTTATTTTCTGTGTTTATTTTACTGTCAACAACTGAAGTAGAAATCCACTAAAAATAAAACAACAAAGCACCCGCACAGAAATAAGCCAACTTGACCCCTGTTCTGAGAACATGATGGGGAATTTATCAGCTTATGTATCCTCCTAGCATGTTTACAATGAGAATTCCTCAGAGTAATAAGATTGTTTTTTAAATCTGTGAAAACATTTATTACAGTATATGGTTTAGAGCCAATCCAATAAACATCACAAGTGTTTGAATATTGGTCATCCTTCTGGGTTGTTTGGAATTTAACAGTTCACCATCCAGGTATACAAAGATAACTGCCTGCTTTATCGAGTACCCATATAGAGAACAAGGTTAAAGAAACTGTCTTTATCTGGAATATCGAGTTGCCCATTACTGCAAAATTTATATTGGTTACAAATAAAAAAAAAGAAAGCGACTGAAAATGTCTGCCCTTAATGGCACAGTTTTTCGAGGTGCCCATTAATTGAGAATTTTCTGTAATATCCACTTGATATTTATTAATATTTTTCATTTTTGTGATTTTTACTGTGTACCAACAAGATATTTCTGTTATTGAAAACTGCAATATGTATAAATATCATGTTAAGAAGCATGTATGTATAAGTTAAAACAGATTCATAGATATTTCCTGTTTGTACATAAATGGAAACTCGTAATAAAGATAACACGATCTTGTGTTTAGTTAGATTGTGTTTAATCAGTAATATATTTAGTGCATAATTTCCACTTATTTGTGAGACTCCTATAGTGTTGTATGTTGTCACTGACTAATTACAACTGCACTAAGATATGCCATGATATGTTTATTATTTTTTAAGCTCCTGATACATTCCTTTTACTGGTATCAAGAATTTGTTTAGTAGAATGTAGTAATACCTAGAATTGTATCTTTCGTAAATGCTTTAGAAATGTTCTAATAGAGAAATCAAATTATTGATTAGTGATTTTGGTCA
>NW_013670629.1:9112-17091 GCF_000517525.1 Limulus polyphemus | reverse complement strand
GGCAGCAGCTGAATTGTTGAACATAATGTGGAATTTATCAGCTCATGTATCCTCCTCCTACCATGTTTACAATGAGAATTTCTCAGAGTAATAAGATTGCTTTTTGAATCTGTGAAAACATTTATAACATTATATGGTTTAGAGCCAATCCAATAAACATCGCAAGTGTTTGAATATTGGTCATTCTTCTGGGTTGTTTGGAATTTAGCAGCTCACCATCCAAGCATATAAAGATAACTGCCTGCTTTATCGAGTACCCATATAGAAAACAAGGTTAAAGAAACTGTCTTTATCTGGAATATCGAGTTGCCCATTATTGCAAGATTTATTTTGGTTACAAATAAAAATAAAAAAAAAAGAAAGTGACTGAAAAGGTCTGCCCTATTTGGAACAGTGCCTGTTTTTTCGAGGTGCCCATTAATTGAGATTTTTCTGTAATTTCCATTTGATATTTATTAATATTTTTCATTTTTGTGGTTTTTACTGTGTACCAACAAGATGTTTCTGTTATTGAAAACTGCAATATGCATAAATATCATGTTAAGAAGCACGTATGTATAAGTTAAAACAGATTCATAGACATTTCCTGTTTGTACATAAATGGAAACTCGTAATAAAGATAACACAATCTTGTGTTTAGTTAGATTGGGTTTATTGTGTTTAATCAGTAATATCTTAAGTGCATAATTTCTACTTATTTGTGAGACTCCTATAGTGTTGTATGTTGTCACTGACTAATTACATTGGACTAAGATATGCCATGATATGTTTATTAGTTTTTAAGCTCCTGATACATTCTTTTACTGGTACCAATAATTTGTTTAGTAGAATGTAGTAATACCTAGAATTGTATCTTTTGTAAATGCTTTAGAAATGTTCTAAGAGTGAAATCAAATTCTTGAGATGTGATTTTGGTCATTTTAATCATTTGTTTCAAATAATATTATGTTATTATACTGATGCACTTATTATTACTCTTTTTCAAACGACTTGATTTATGGCTAGTAAGAACTTCTGTTGCACCATTTCTTTATTTGGATATTTTGAATTTTTGCAAATTCCTTCCTCTGTGAGCTACAATTGGTCAATTCTAAAACACCTGATTAAGAAAAACTTGTAGCTATAACTATGGTGTTTTTGTTAATTCTTGTTAATAATGCCTTTTTATTTTTTGCTTTAATAAAAAAAAATATATCTTTGTTCTACAGTTGTAGATTTTGTAAGTCATAAATTAACATATTGATTGAATGGTGCAAAATATCCTTCATGTGTTTCAACACTAATTTTTAAAATTCAACATTATAACCAATAATATTAAACTAATTATAAAAGATGAATGAGGTCATATAAATCAAATGCCTTATTACATAAAATAAGAAGAGTAAGTATTTAAACTAATAGCATACTCAAAGAAATAGAACTTCAAAGACTAGGTTAAAGGTTAAAATCCTTACTAAAACATGAAACTCAAGATTAATTAGACAGAAAGGTCATACACTGACAAAATACAGTGCAGTATGAGTCATTATAAAACAAAATAATATTGAAGCTTTTCCAGTTGAACAGAAAACCAAAACCAACATGTGCACTACATGACAACAGTGTGTTTCATCAGACACAGACATCATCCAGTTTATGGTGAAACTGCTACCTTTTTAGTCATTTATTAGAAGCACACATTTAGTTATCTTAAAACCTTGCAGTATTTTTGGCTTATCACACTGACTTAACATATAAGTGTTAATAATTTATGGTTTATGCTGCTCTTACTGGAGTTCATTTCAAATGTGCAAATGGCAAGGAATAAGCAGGTTTGACCTCTGTAAGTAACAAGGTGGACTATTAACTTGAACCAATGTGATCTGTGTAGACAGTGTGAAATAGGAAAATTTATAATAATGATGTTAAACTGTTCAACCTTTGCCTGTATACTAAAATTGCTGAAGAGCTGCTGTTTGCACTTGCACATTTTAAACTGTTTTTAAATAACTTTATTTTTGATATCAATAACTTCTCTTTATTTCAGTCATTACCAACTGTTTTTGTTTTCTAAAAATGGGTAGGAATTCTAGTTCTCAAGCAGAGAAATTTCTAGACCTGATGCTTTTTATTTTTTCTACAGAAAAGTAGAACAAAATTTGTTTGAAGGAATTTTTTTGTTTTAACATATGTTACAACCTCTATAATCTAGTTTGATGGCTTTGAGTTTCATAAGTTTTTAGGGGTCTGTAGACAAATCATATCTGTAATGTTTAGTTGTTTCTGGTGTAAAATATTGCATTTTTTGTGTACTTTTTTTAGGTTGTGGTAACTAACAGTATTCCTCATGAAGTACAAAAAATGCAGTGTCACAAGATCAAGACAGTGGATATCAGCATTCTTCTTGCCGAAGCCATTCGAAGAATTCATAATAAGGAGTCTATGTCCTATTTGTTCCGTAACGTGACCTTAGAAGATTAGAACACTTTCAGTATATTTTAAATTTTCAAAATTTACTCTTAACTGCATTGGAACAAAACCAATCAAAAGCTTTTATCAAAAAGGAACTGGAAATATTGAAGACCATGTAACATTTGTATGATAACATTAGTTAATAGTGGTCAAGGTCTATTTAAAGGTATGCTAAGAAGTATCTATCTTTTAAAAAAAAATCTAACAAGTAAGGTTTTTTCTTTTATATTATTAAGAAGATTATATACTGATATTTCTATCACTTTGTTATTACCGTACCTAAGTAAAAGTTTTTCATTTCACTTTTTTGTCCTAACATAGAAAAGCTTATTAAGTATAAAGGCATACTTTTGAGTGGAACAAAGAGTTTCAGAAATATACATATTTTGGAAAGGTCAAACAGTAAAATATTAAAGATAACTGTATGTAAAACATGGGCATTCATTGCTGTGAACTGAAATGAAAATAGATTTGATTGAGTGTAAATGTATGTTTAAGAACAGTTGTTAAAATGCTACAGTACTTTAGATGCCAGTTTGATTTGAATGTGAAATTGAGTATGTAACATTGTTAGAATCTTAAAAAAATATCTTATGAAAGTTTTTCTAATTTGCTTTAGACTTTATGCTGTAGGTCTTCATAGTGGAATTTTAGCTATAAAACTAATATTCTATAATCTATATATTTCTGTTGTAATGAGATTTAAATTAGGCATTGTTGTTATTATTTTCTGTTTAATATGAAGTTTTTTAAGGGTACTGAATATGTATTGAATGAATGTGCTAACATGTTATCCTTTATGGATAAATGTTGTTAAAAGTAGTAATTCACATTGATTTTTTTATAACTTTGGTGTGTTAGATCCCAAAACAATTTTATAATAATCATAGAAATTGTACATAGAATATTAAATACTATATTAAGATCATTTTGAATAATAGTTAATAACATATATCAAACTAAAATGTTTCTTAGGTCATATATATACATTTTGAAAGTTGTTAAAAATTCAACAAATTTTAAATGATACTCTACAAACTAGTAAGAATAGTCACATTTGAAATACTTTTTTTAGAAAGCATACTATATGATTTTAGCCATAAGGATTTTATGCCATATCCAAAGATTTGAGGGAAAAATTGCTTAGTTTTAAAACTACTGATGATTGTTTTTGTTCCATTAACCTTTTTCACTACAAAGTAATCTCCCCTGGTTCTAGATTATCTAGAAGCCTTGTCATAACCATATAAACTAAACAGAAACAGTTGGTACCACTATATTTTTGAATAATATCAATAATTGTTTTTCTTTAGTAAATACAAAGTATTTTATATTAACAAGAGTAGCCTATAAACTTTCTTAATGTGTTGTTCTTTTTTCTAGCTTTCTTTTTATGCTTTTAATATAGTTTATATAGAAACAAATATAAACAGAAATTGTTATAATTTTTGAAGCTTGTGTACTTTTAAGTATTTTTTAAGATCCAAAAAGATGACAAAAAATCATACTCGGATAACCAGTTGCTTTTAATTTGTAATCTGTTTGGAGCTTTTAAATTACTTGTTAAGCTGCCTTACAACAAAATCTATTTTTCTCCTTCTGTGGTTTCTTGATTTAAATGTACGCTGTTGTATTGAAAGGAACACTTAGTAAGCCATTTCTTATATTTACTTAAGGCCTTAATGTTAAAAATGATCATAACTTTTGAAAGAACAATTCAGATCACTAACAAACAATATGATTAGTACTGTATTGTAGAAATAATGTCTCATTTACACTACAAATTGCCTTGAGTTATGGGGTAATATCGGTATATGTTTTTTTGTATAACAAGTAGCTGCTTTGTTGATTGTAGGGTAGAATCCATTTAAGCTAAGGTTATGTACTAAATGAACTTAGCACTAGATGTAAGTAAAGTACAAATTGATTTGGTTGCTTGGTAAAACAATTTTTCCTAATTCTAAAGTTGGTAAAATTGGAATTTTTATGTTAGTGAATATGTGTGTACTTGATAGGAAGAAATAAACTGTTTGCATTTGTGTATCTAAGTGTTGTATTTGTAATAAAATGTTTTTTAGCACCCACAGAAGAACCTTAACTATTCTTGAATGTTTAATTGTTTTATTATTTTTGGTAGTAAAAAAAAATCCATAATTTTGTTTTAGAAATTAGAATATTAAGGTTAAAGGCCTAAATAATATAAGATGTTTTTATGTTCACTCAGGTTTCTTAATTTTTATTAAGAAAAGATAACTCATCATATGCTTAAAATCTTAAGGGAAAGAAAAGGTTAAAAACCAAAGAAACTATTCACTCCAATTTTGCGGTATGCTTTTGTAAAATTTCTCTCATATTCAATATCTTTTGGAATTGTTTTAAATATTTTAATTATTTCAGACTAGTACCTTCGTAAATTTCAGTAGCTACCAAATAAAATATTTTTCCCATAGGATTAATTTAAGAGATGGTTGAGAAGGAAAGATTTTGGTGATAAGTTGTCATGGGATTAGTAATATATACAATTACCTATACTAATTATTAATTTGTTTTAATTATGACTAGAAACTAACTACTTTATAGTCTTTGTTTATGATGCTGCTCTACTGCTCTCTTTATGAGAAGAATTGGTTGTTGTGGTACCATGGTAGTGGCCAGAATTGAATCCTGGGTTTTCTTGATAGAAAATTATGTATAATCAACTTATCTCCGGTCTCCTTCATTACAATGGAATCATCTAACTGACTTGAATTATTCCAGGTTTTGCTCACTTCTTTGCTAGGTTGACTTAATGTGATATCAGTTAGGTAGATATAGAAAGCTTCTTATATCTTTCCGTATTTCATGTCTAGTTCACATTCTGTTAGTATTATTCCAGTTTATAGTATGGCCTTTCTCTTTGGCATAATGGGCTGTTGCAGATACATTGATATTACAGTGTATTGTATGTCTTTTGTTCCTGAAATCTAACTTGAGTTTTTTGTTTTTCCATTGTATTGGAGTCCACATTCATAAGGGATACTGTAAATGTTTTTACATCCCATTAGGTTTTTAGGTGGTTTGATGTGTATTAATTGTTATCATATTGTAGTGTCTGAATACTGTTGTGACATTATGCTGTTTGCATGTCCTCTGTATATTATCAGAGAGATGTTTGACATAGGAAACATGGGTGAGTGGGTGTGTCTAATTTTCTTCCTGCTTATTCTTGGCATTTATCTTCATTATCTTTTTTATGAAGTTTTGAGGGTATCCATTGTGAAGAAGGGTTGTAGTGGTATGTTTTCCTTCCTTCTTAGCAATTTCTGTATTACAATTTTTTCATTCTGGAAAGTGTGCAGTCTGTGATGACTATCTTTAAATTGTTGGAGTGGTTTGATTTATAGTTGATCTATTTACTCTATTTGTGGGTAGCCTGTAAACTCCTATGGTACATGAATTATGTATCTTGATATCTAGAAACTGTATCAACACAGCATACTTTTAAACTCCTATCACCACTTCACTAGTATTTAGTAACCTCTACTTGAAACATTTTGAAGCTATCGTCCTCAAAACAGCTGACCTAAAACTCAGGGTCTTGGTGAGATGTATTAATGATACAGGAATATTTTCAGGTGATTTGTTTTCCATAGGAGATGAGATAGTTAAGACTCACTAATAACAGCAGGTTCAATCAGAAATAACGAATATCTGTAGCATGATAAATAGAGATAGGACACATTTGATGGGCAATGAAACAATCTCTTTAGACACACACAGAAAACAGGGTGTAAACCTGTGTAGATAAGTAGACAATCACCTATACTGGTTCATTGAATAGATTGTCAGCTTTCTGTCCCACAAGATGAATCTCTGTCGAACTTACCACGATGTAAATCAAGTAGAACTAAGAAAGCATGTCCAAACTCAACAGATAAACTTTGTGTCTTTGTCCAGTCGATAATGTCACATCATGACCTTTGTTTTTATTGATCAGCTATAATATTCATAAATGTCAATTTGATCAGGATAGGACATTAAAGTCGCAAATTCTTTCAAACTAGATCCTATATGCTAATGCAATATCATCTAGGCAGAATAGACATTATGTACTGTAGAGAACAAAGCAGCTAGAAAACGTAATCTCACCGGCTTTCTGGACTTTGTGTTTAAGCTAAAACTGCATAGAAGCTAACTAAAAAAAAAATTAAATCAATTTCCAGGTCACTAAAGCAGGTAGAAAATATATGATATGCCTACATATCGCAACATTACAGAAATGTTTGTAGAATTCGTGCATCACCTGAAGAGATAGAGATTCAATTCAGAGTGGAAATAAAAAATAAAAAAAATTCTAGACTAGCAGCCAAATATTGGGATATAAACTAGTTAAAAACAAGTAATAAAAACATTTTGAAAAAAATAAGGTTGATGCGGGGATGGCAATGCCAAAAAGTACAGAAACAAGGTAGGGATGAATACACAAATCTCTACACAAGTAGCCAAATCTTTCCAAGAAAAACTTTTACCAACAACTAAATGTTGAATTCATTTGCATGAATTCAGGTTTGAATAAAATCATGTAAACTAAATAATGCTATGAAGTCCTACAACAGTTAATTCCCATAAGCTTGTGAGATTGACTTAATACTTACTGACTACTTATGTAGGGATTTTTAACTATTTTTTTCTTTTTAAAACACCTTTGTTTTCTATCATTTTGTAATCGGTCTTCGCTTTTTTCGAGGATTTGAATGTTACTGCTTTTTTTTTCTTGTCATCGAAAGCAGAAAGCATTTGTACTTTCAACGTTAAAGACCTATAATTTTTTACTTGCTAGGAAGAGTAATAGATCTTTGAATTGTTTAATACATTGATTGAAATCTGTTCAGACATAACTTAATTTTAAATATTGTACATCCAAATCTGAACGACATTATTAGATTCTGAGAGGGACAGCAATAGTTACTTACATTGGGTTTGGGCGGGAAATGTCGGATACTCTCATCATGGTTTCAGGCACAGTTGGGTCAGCTGGGCAATCGACAGCAGGTCCAGTGGCTCCCTTACTTCGAGTCGGGAGACTGATTTCCAGTTCAAAACATGGGTTTTTAAACATTTCTTTAGTGTTCTTACGACTTACCAAATAGTGTACACATCTAATCTGCAAGTAGATCTGACACTTAATTGAACTATTTTTGCCAACTCGTTATAAGTCTTGGAATCATAAACAAAAATTCTTAAATAACTGATCAGGGTCGAAGATGGTAAATCGACAGCCTGTTTGCCTGCATCTCTCTTCATCATCTTCAGATTAATGTTCCGGCTAATCCCTTTTATGGAAGTTGTGTCGAAGTTAACATAAACTTTTCTCGCAGCTTTCTCTCTGCTATGGTGGCGTCAGTTTATAGATAATGTAAACAGTTGATCCTCAGTATCTTAGTTGATATATATACAGGGGTTGGACAAAATAATGGAAACACCTTGGAAAATCAACAAAATACATTTTGATATGGTGTAGGTCCACCTTTTGAGGCAATTACATCATT
>NW_013670629.1:6645-8987 GCF_000517525.1 Limulus polyphemus | reverse complement strand
GGTTCTGTAGGTGTTCATTGAGGTCTGCAGTGATTTTAAGAGCCGTGGTCTTGCGATCCTCTCTAACAATTCGATTTAGAGTCCGACGGTCTCTCTCAGACAACTTCGACTTTCGGCCAGACCCGTGCTTTGCTGAGGACGTTTTTCCTTCTCTTTCAAAGGCAGTCATTACTTTTGAGACAGTAACTCTTGAAACGTCAAGCATTCGGGCAGTTTCTGTTACACTAGCACCTGCCATACGAGCACCAACAATTTGGCCTCTTTGAAAGTCAGAGAGGTCTGCCATTTTTATAAGGTTATAACCAAATGTTTTTTAGATATCTGTGAAAAACAGTTAATTTAAATAAAATATCAAATAGCAATAATAATAAACAATAAAACATTAAAATATGTCAAGTTTTGATTGTTTATAACATGTTCAAAGATTATGATTCCAAAATGTTAGGTGTTTCCATTATTTTATCCAACCCCTGTATATATGTATTTCATTTCATGGTCAAGCATCATTGTGTAACTTTTCGTATGCATTCATTAACTGTACCCAATTTTTTTGCATATTGAATGTATGTATGTACATGAAATTGTATATAATCATAAGGTTCCTTTCTAGAAGCATTTGAAGATACTGTAAAATGCTTCAAGGTGAATAGACATTATATGATATATTAATTTTAGAAATAAATTGGCAATATGTGTTTTACATGTAAAGCATCAGAAAATGCAGAACGTATATCATGCAAATTTAATATAGAAGTGAGAACTAATGAAGTCTTTTATACATAAAGCAATGGATAAATTTAAAATTATAAATGTAAGGTAAATGAATGGCTATAATATTTGTTCAAATAATGGATAAGTTAAGAGAATTTGTATGATAAAACTGACATATATATCTGTGATAAAATAATGGTTTTCCTTGTAAAATTGAAACAGCAGATGTGTTAACACTACGGAACTATAGAAACCCTGTCCACCTAAGGTAACACTATCGGTAGTAAGACTTTGTAATAATAACATCGCCCCCCAGTGGCACAGCGGTATGTCTATGTCTGCGGACTTAAAATGCTAGAAACCGGGTTTCAGTACCCGTGTTGGGCAGAGCACAGATAGCTCTTGTGTAGCTTTGTGCATAATTAAAAACAAAACAAACAAAATAATAACATCGTCTTCTCACAGAACCACTATCCGCCTATGTAAGTGAAAACTATAAAGTAGCAGCCAACAAGTGTAAAATGACATATTTTGTTAAGAAGCGTTTACTGTTATACACATTGAAAACCATAGTTATATGGGAAAAATAATAGCATTAGAATATATTTAATCTATAAAGCCAACCTAGTGAAACAGTAAGATTGTGTGTTAAATTATTGCATGATATTTAGAGATGTTATTACGAAAAATCTTCCCTTTTCAGGACAGATATTTGTAAAAGTATACTATGCATCTAAGGTAAAATACTGTTAATTAATCGATCACCCTACGAAGTACATTAACATTATCCTAGGTAATACTGTCTGCCTATAGTAACACTATACGCCTAAAGAAACACTATCTACCTTTACAAAAAGGGATCTATTGTTTTACTTATAAAGTGAAACTGTAATTGTGATATTTGTAAAAACAACATTATGTAAATTTACTTAAATTATTTATTTTACGACTTTGATTGTTATTGTAAAGTTGATGGCATGTTGATCTACATCACCCTCTGGTGGTTCGCAGTCATCTTATCAACGTGCCTTCTGGCGACCCTAGCAGTGTACCCTCCGATGTCACTTTGTGGAACTATGATTCTTAGTAAGACACACACTGTTCAAGAACGTTCGAACTGTATGCGTTCTCTAGTAGTAGACAACTTCCGTCGTGAAATGTCATGGCGGCCGAGAAACGTGCCCTTTGCAATGTCATCGTTTCTACTCCTCTCCTCCACCTGAAGCACTCAATAAGCGCATACATCCAAGAGCTCGCCCTAACTATCGAAGTTGTAAAAATATCATTTGGGATCCAAAGACAAAACATTTGGAGTTTGGGTAATTTTTATCCCAAATTATAGGGTCATTAGCAATCGATGTGTTCGAAGGAAAACGAAGTTTGATAATAAACAAGATTACGACACTTTATTAACAGAAAGGGGACATCGATAAACGTTTCGGAATTCTATCATATTCCATATTCAGTATCTAACGTAAAATAAAATGAATTTACATAAGTACAATTGTTAAATATAACGATAATTAAACAAATAAAACAAAGCATTAATCATGGAGAGAGACTACAGCAAGAAAACACAACAAAAAAGTAAAATCAGTAATACGAACATATTAAAAAATGTGTATTTTAAA
>NW_013670629.1:2764-5666 GCF_000517525.1 Limulus polyphemus | reverse complement strand
TGAACCGAAACTTGGAAACGTAATCCAATAAGTGCATTTTTTACCATTTTCCAACCATTGTTCCTTCAGCAAGTTCAAATGACTATGCACTGAATGGCCAAACACCAACTCAAATGGGCAAAACCCTAACGACTCCTGAACAGCAAATAATGGTAAATTAACTTCTTCATCCCAATCCTTCTCGTTATCGAGACAGTAAGTCCACATCATATTTTTCGAGGAAGAATGGTCTCTCAAGAGCACCTTGCAAATCTGAATGATAAGCACTAAATTTGATCTGTTTAGCACCGAGCTGATAAAGAATTTGTTGAAACAACTCTGACATAAAACTGAAAGCCAACGAAAGTACAGAAATTAATCAAAGCCTTAGAAATGTTTTGGGCTGAAATGTTTCTTAAAAGGATAGCTTCTGAGAATCGAGTGCATGCGCACATGATAGTCAAATAATATTGATTCCGTGATTGAGTTTTTGGTAAAGGCACAACACAATCCACAATCACACGACTGAAGGGTTCTTTGAAAGCTTGTATAGGTTGCAAAGGAGCAACAACAATTTTCGGGTTAGGTTTTCCAACCAACTGACAAGTATGACAAGTTTTACAAAACTGAGAAACGTCTTGCCTAATTTTTGGCCAAAATAAATGTCTCATAATTTTGTCACATGTGTTGTTGACACCTAAATGACCTCCCATGGGGAGTTCATGGGCAACTTTCAATATTTCAGAAAGACATGCTTTGGAAACAACGATTTTATAAACTACAGCCCAGTCCTCTGAAGCTGGCACATCTGGTGGTCTCCATTTCCTCATAAGCATGCCATTTTCGAAATAATAACCATTTGGAACTTTGGGAGTGCATATTTAAATAGTGAATAGATCTGTGGATTTTTTTTCTTACTCGGTGGTTAGTTTACTTTTAGCAAACGGAAATTTACTAGGTGAATCAGATCCCTCATAATCCCATCCATAAATGTTACTCACCGAGGTATTGTCAGTAGGATAATCATCCACAAGATCCCTGTCAGATGCAAGAAATGTCTGAGACAAATCTATAATATCGTCCTCTGAATTCATTTCTATTATTTATTTGTGGCTTAATTTCTTAGCCTGAGCTCGAGTGACAGCACATGAGGGAAACGCATTGGGATTCTCCTCAATGACAACATCATCCTTATGTGAAACAGTGATCGGCTTGTTAACCATTTTAGGTTCGGCAACAACTTTTCCCCAGCCAAATCGTTTCCCAATAACAATGATACACCCTTAATTGGCAGAGTAGGTCTTACCACAACCACAACTGGTCCCGAAACTAGGTCTAATGCTAAATAAATATTATGAAGAGGAACATTAACAAAGCTACCTTCAATACCCTGAGCAATAACAGACTCATCAGTGGCAGAACTCGAATCTAAAAGCAATATACCTTCTAACAACAATGATTGAGTCGCCCTGATATCACGTAGAATACATATGGGTATGGGATTGGCAGTGTCATTTGCCAAACACACAAAAGGTCTAAATTCCTTTCTGACACCGTCCCACCAAACATGCTCGCCCTTTCAGCCGTGGGGGCGTTATAATGTGATGGTCAATCCCACTATTCGTTGGTAAAAGAGTAGCCCAACAGTTGGTGGTGGGTGGTGATGACTAGCTGCCTTCCCTCTAGTCTTACACTGCTAAATTAGGGATGGCTAGCGCAGATAGCCCTCGTGTAGCTTTGCGCGAAATTCAAAAACAAACCAAACCTTTCTGACTACATCAGTCTTTATATCAGTGGCCAAATCAACCACATCTAGTGAAACTACGTCCACATATGGACACAAACGCACTGAGTGTTGCCTCCTTTTGTTTTTTCTTTTTCAAACAACAACAATCGGACATAACATGACCAGGTGTTTTTTACAAAAATGGCAGATAAGCCTTAATTGTTTTAAAGAAGTTTTATCCTGATTGTCAGAAGATTTCGAACTAGATGAGCTGGATTTTTTAGAAGAATCTTCAACTTTAGTGGATTGAACAGATACATGTTTTTTTTGAGATGGTAGGAATTTCTTTTTATGAAAAGTAGTTTTATGTGTTAAAGTTTAATCATCTGAAAGAGCGTCTGCTTCCTGTAGTGTTTCAGCTTTCTTTTCATCCAAGTAAGTTTTGAGGTCGTCACGTGCACGATGTTTAAATTCCCCAATTAGACATAATTGTCTTAGTTTGTCGAAACTGTTGCCAATATGGATAGAATTGCACCATCGATCCAAAATAACTTCTTTTTCGTGAGCAAATTCCATATAAGTTTGATTATCTTGCTTGCGATAACCTCGAAAATTTTGGCGATAAGCCTCTGGTACTAACTCATACGCTTTAAGAATAACTGCTTTAACCTTATAATAATTCGTGCGCTCTTCTAGAGAAAGAGAGCGGCATAAGCTTCTTGTGCTTTGTAATAATAATAATAATGATGACCATTTTTCGGTGGGCCATTCCATGGTTTTGAGCAACCTTCTCAAAATGTTGGAAATATTTATCAACTTCATTTTCATTAAATGGTGGTACTTTAAAGTTCAAAGTTGTCATTTTGCCTTGGTCGATCAGAGTTGAGTCTAATTTCCATTTCTTTCACCCTAATTTCTTTTTTGGCGTTTATTTTCTCAATCAGCTTTCATATGAGCTTGTTCTTTCTCGGCTTCAATACGAGCTTGTTCAAGCTTGAGTTGTTCAAGTTTTAGCTAGATCTCTAATTTATCTTTATCACTCAACCCCGATTAGCTAGTGGGTACACTAGAGTATTCCTCTAATGCTTCCTCAGGCAAAAAATCATTGTCGACTAGTATTTCGATAATACGCTTTTTTAGTTTATTTTTTCTCATTAATCTTTTAACTTCTAGTTTTAAAACTTTGGCAATTTCGAG
>NW_013670629.1:0-1829 GCF_000517525.1 Limulus polyphemus | reverse complement strand
CACATGACTTCCGCTGTCGTAACAATATGTTGTAGCAAACTAAATTGCAGGTTAAGCAATGTGGTATATCATCTCTGTGGTAATCATGTTTGTTTGTTGTTTAATTTAGGCGTTTGTGGTATTGTTTCGCCGAAGGGAAGTTTGACGCCACGTGATAAGTGTATAACTTATAATTATAAAATTAATCGTTAGAAAGTCTTTGAAAGTTTTGGAAACTATTATCTTTATAAATAGCGAGTTCAGATAGAGTAAATGTCGATTGGTTAAATAACGAGTCTGTTACAGCAGTTGATTAATTATTGAGTTCTCGAATTTATAAGTCAGTTTGCCTGTAATGGTTGGACAGTGAACAGTTTAAGTTTCGATGGAGAAACAGAGATGCAATAGAATTATGAGGTGTGTGAAATTGTTGTGTCAGCGTCGACTATGAACATGTATCTATTAGCAAAATTAGTAAAGTTAACTTGAAGTTTGAAAAATATAACGTTTTTGTTATAATTAAGCAGATTGGACTTTGCATTATTTTTTAACTGAATAATCCGAAAGAGCATGTTAACAATACAGAAGTGGGAATACTTTATTAAAAATAAAATTAAATCTAGACTGAACTTTAAGATACAAGTGAGGTTGAAAATCTAATGGAATTGATAAAGTAGTGGGAGCAAATTTAAGAATAGGGAGAAATATAGTTAAAACAAGAGCAATAAGAACGAAACAATCATTACATTGTTTGTTTGTTTTTGAATTTCGCGCAAAGCTACACGAGGGCTATCTGCGCTAGTCGTTCCTAATTTAGCAGTGTAAGACTAGAGGGAAGGCAGCTAGTCATCACCACCCACCACCAACTCTTGTGCTACTCTTTTACCAACGAATAGTGGGATTGACCGTCACATTATAACGCCCACACGGTTGAAAGGGCGAGCATTTTTGGTCGAGCGCCTTAACCACCTATCCATGCGGGGCCAACAATCATGACATAAAAGACTGTTAGTGTAGATATTACAAATTAATATATTTTGTGAGTTAATATTTTACTATTGTTTAGTGTTTTTATAATAAGATAGTTAAAAGCAGACGATTGTTGGAAGTTGTGTTTATAATTCATTGATATTGAGACTATCGAATATCGAGAATATAGAGATTTCTAAAAGACTGACAGACAGTTAAGTGATAAACATATTGTTGCATCATCGAGATCACGTGACTGGTGTGACGCCACCTATTTTCTAGAACTATCCTGTACCTTGGCGAATGCTCTAGTATTTACTAGATATAGGGTAGTCTCGTATATAAAAGAGGGTGACAACGTGACGGGACAATAATCTGTAGATAGTGAGTAATTGAACTACAGTCACAGGGTATTGTTGAAGTTAACGTTCGTTCGTTATAGTGTTTGTTTTAGCGCAAATATTGAAATTAAGTGTATCGTAAAGTTATATTCGGAAAGAATAAACCAATTTTATTAAGTAAGGACTTGTGTCGCTAAAGTTTCATCGGAACGAAGTTACGGAAAGTTAATTAACAAACGGAGACGTAACAATATAAATAGCGTGAGACGAGTGGAAACAGACAAACAGAACAAATTGAGAAAGTAAACTTACGGGAAGTAGAAGTGCGGCCAAAGAAAAGGTCAGAAAACATAAATTTAACCGCCCTAGAAGTGAATAGCCTAACGGATGATATGTTAAAGTGACATTCTGACATTTTAGGAGAATAATTTGTCTTGTCAGAGGGTGTTCTAAAGTAATTGAACCTGCCTGTGTGGACTTTCACAAAAGCAGACGATTATTGAAAGTAGGCCTAAATACAAAAAGTAGACAGACGGAGCA
>NW_013670628.1:75054-78296 GCF_000517525.1 Limulus polyphemus | reverse complement strand
GTACGTGGTTCAGTTTGATTGTTGTATATTCTGTATTGTATAATATTGAGTACGTGGTTTTACAGAATATACAACAATCAAACTGCTCAATATTATACCAAACCATGTATACAGAATATACAACAATCAAACTGATTATACATTACTCGTTAGTTACTTTATACATTACTCGTTGGTTACTTTATACATTACTCGTTGTTTCACCAAAAACACTTATTTTGTCGTGACATAATTTGTGTGAGTGTGTGTGTTAAAAAGAAACCAACTATCTATCGCTATATTTGGAGATTAATATTTCAACCATGACAGTATGATATCCACACGAGATGACTTCTGAGTTTACTGATAAGACAGAAATCACATGAATGATTTCTTTAATTACAAGTATCAGGTTTTTGTGCTGTTATTGTTGTTAGTCTAGTCGGTCATATCGTGTTTCTCAAAGAGCTAGACGTGAAAGGTGACGTTTTTCAATGCAATGTGGCCTTGGTTACTTGTATTATAAATTGGTAAGTGTTACCAGCACGCTGTTCTTTAATTGGCTGGAAAATATATGAGATGTAGCGTATTTAATTACAACATGTATTCCACTCATGTTCAGATGTACACTACAGTTTTACAGGTCAACCTTATATTCTTACCAAAGCACGGAGCGTTATATATATATATTTTTTTTGCGACAACGGGTCGCGAACCATGAATTTCTACCTACTAAGCCTCGCCCGGCTACTTCTTACATTGTAATCTTTTTTTACGTGTTGAGCAGTTGATTGCATTGCAGAGTTTAAGGTTGTTTTTTTGCGACAACGGGTCGCGAACCATGAATTTCTACCTACTAAGCCTCGCCCGGCTACTTCTTACATTGTAATCTTTTGTTACGTGTTGAGCAGTTGATTGCATTGCAGATGTTAAAATTTAATTTTTAGTGTTCGCTCCAAGGACAGCATTATTTAATTAAAGTTTACTTCCTCGCTAGGATTTCAAAACAGTTAATTATTAGAAATCCACTTAACCAATCAGAGACATTCTGGACATCAAAGTTGTTATTTGATAAACCTGTCACCGTTTCAAATATTTGATTTCTATTTGTTACAAACAAAAGCGCCCTAGTGTAGCTTCGCGCGAAATTCAAAACAAAGCAAGCAGCTCATATGGTAATTATGTGAAGGTATTAGGTTATGGCACAAATACTATTTTAAAATGATAGTGTAACTTTTTTCCACCGCTAGGAGGCTTATGATAAATATGAGTGTAACTTTTTTTTCCACCGCTAGAATTTCTGTTGCAGTGGTATAACAAAAGATTAATAGTTTTCTTCATAGTTCCACTTGAAAATATAAGTTCACAAGCCAATGGTTAATTTTAATACATACCACCAGGTGTCGCCCGAATAAACTTACTACGTCTCATCCTAAATAACGTATCAGGATCTAAACTCTTGACTGCTGAAGCAACAGAAACAAAGCACAAACAAAAATAGAATCTACATCTTCATAGCTAAGAGTGTTTTTTTTATTATTAAATAGATTAAAAATACAACAACGAATATGATTTTATCTTTAAAGGATAAAGGAAAATGACTGTGCATTCAAACGACGTCACAGAAGTAACACATTGTCTTATAATGAGGCAAGATATGATCTTACATTTGGGTTGACCTTCATCGTCTCTTTTGTTTCCATCCGGAAAAAAAGGAGAATAAAGGCGTGTCACAGAATGGTATTAAAAAATCTTGGCTCTAATTAGCGACGATTATAAACCTACAATAAATGTTTAAAGGATAATAACAATTATACACTCCAAGAATCTCATAAAAATAACACATTAATAGCGTTTGATTGGCCTTCCTTTGTGTTCTGAAAAGAAGACGAAGGTATGCCATCTAGCGGTATTAAAAACACTTCTGCAATTAATGACGACCTTAAACGTGTATACAACATTTCCTGTAAATAATTGGGAACGATTTAGATTCTTTAAAACCAAAATTTAGGGTCGCGTGAAAAAGAATAGAGTTTTATAGAGTTAGACTAAAAGCGAGTGATTTGATTAATCTTAGCACCTGAAGCTACAAACTTAAAGAATTTAGTCAAATACTGAATAGCCAACCCCAAAAATGAGGTCATCAATAAACCTTCTCATTTAAACAGCTTCTATAATTCACACACAAACTATTCGTGGTATGTACCATATCTGTTTCCTAATTCAACTCCAGTCACGTGTATGCTCACCAGTAGGTGGCGGTAAAGGCGTACAAAACAGGAAATACCTCTATGATTGAAATATGCTAGACAAAAACAAGAAGAAAAATACAGTAAAATGGATAAGGGGGGTGAATATAAGATGAAAGAAACGTTAATTAAAACTAGAGTAAAACAAGCTTTAACTCAATATTATACCATACAGAGTATACATCAAACTGAACCTTGTGCTCAATATTATACAATACAGAGTATACAACAATCAAACTGAACCTTGTGCTCAATATTATACAATACAGAATATACAACAATCAAACTGGACCATTACTCAATATTATACAACCAACGAGTAATGTATAAAGTAACCAACGAGTAATGTATAAAGTAAACAACGAGTAATGTATAAAGTAAACAACGAGTAATGTATAAAGTAAACAACGAGTAATGTATAAAGTAAACAACGAGTAATGTATAAAGTAACTAACGAGTAATGTATAAAGTAACCAACGAGTAATGTATAAAGTAACCAACGAGTAATGTATAAAGTAACTACCAGCTCAGTGTCCCAGATTAAACACCAACAAGTTTCACAAAAAAAGTACAGGAACTGTTTGCTCATACTAGGCCTTTCTGAACGTTCACCTAAAGGTAGCTATAGTAAACAGCACCCAACATCACATACTTGGCCTTTCTGAACGTTCACGTAATGGTAGCTATAGTAAACAGCACCCAACATCACACACTGGGCCTTTCTGAACGTTCAACTGAAGGTAGCTATAGTCAACAGCACCCAACATCACACACTGGGCCTTTCTGAACGTTCACCTGAAGGTAGCTATAGTCAACAGCACCCAACATCACATACTGGGCCTTTCTGAACTTTCAACTGAAGGTAGCTATAGTCAACAGCACCCAACATCACACACTGGGCCTTTCTGAACGTTCACCTGAAGGTAGCTATAGTCAACAGCACCCAACATCACATACTGGGCCTTTCTGAACTTTCAACTGAAGGTAGCTTTAGTCAACAGCACCCAACATCAC
>NW_013670628.1:68509-74560 GCF_000517525.1 Limulus polyphemus | reverse complement strand
GAATATACAACAATCAAACTGGACCTTGTGCTCAATATTATACCATACAGAATATACAACAATCAAACTGAACCACGTACTCAATATTATACCATACAGAATATACAACAATCAAACTGAATCATGTACTCAATATTATACCATACAGAATATACAACAATCAAACTGAACCATGTACTCAATATTATACAATACAGAATATACAACAATCAAACTGAACCATGTACTCAATATTATACCATACAGAGTATACAACAATCAAACTGAATCATGTACTCAATATTATACCATACAGAATATACAACAATCAAACTGAACCTTGTGCTCAATATTATACAATACAGAATATACAACAATCAAACTGGACCTTGTGCTCAATATTATACAATACAGAATATACAACACTCAAACTGAACCTTGTGCTCAATATTATACAGTACAGAGTATACAACAATCAAACTGAACCATGTACTCAATATTATACCATACAGAATATACAACATTCAAACTAAACCATGTACTCAATATTATACAATACAGAATATACAACAATCAAACTGAACCACGTGTAGCTTTGTGCTTAATTACAAACAAACAATTAAGAAGCTACCAGTTACTAAATCAACACTGTTATACAGCTAAGCCTGAATTGTGTATCAGTTACTAAGGTTATCTGCCACTATCTCTTATTTTAAACTACTGACCAAGGCAAAGCAGTCTATATCACCCTACCATCGACGTTAAGATAAAAGACTGACCGTCACTCGTATAACAAGTCTTGTGATATCACATGAATTCGAACTAGGCTTGCCAGATACAAAATTCAGAGTTCTGCCACAGGGCGAACGTATTCGAAGTTACCAGAACTGTGCGATAACAAGGGACTTGCAGACGATTCTGAAGTTACCAGAATTATTTGTTTCGCTTTTCTACATTCCATTCAAGGGTCACCTTGCACTCGATAACAAAAAGAAAACACGATTAAAAGGAAAAGAATAAGTTAGTCAGATAAACCAGGACAGAATTATCGCCCACACTGTTACTGTAGGCAAAGAATTCTCTAAAGTCTACAGAGCAGGGCAAATTTGATCTCGTGACTTGGTGACTGATCGGGTCGGTGTAGACCACTCACTTCCTGCGTGTTAGAAAATAAAATAAACATGATTCATGCTGTGATCGAGTCCTACACGTCACAAGGGATCCAACTTTACAATTAACTTTTATTAACAACTCCTCGCACAATCCGTTACAGGAAAAAAAAACCTCTTTGGATTTCACGAATTTGTTGATATAATGGTTTATGTATAAAGGAAATAATCATATTATTAAAGTGTTTTTAATTTACAAATGTGAGGTACATAGAGATGGATAGTTAGACAAGATATGTGGATAACGTTTTTTGTTGCTTGTTTATTAACGTGTGGTGCATACAACACAGTTTTTAAAGAAGAATCAACACGGCTGTGGTTATTGTGTCAAATAAAACCTGGCTAGATGAGAATTCATATAAAGAAAATTGTCGCCGAGTAACACTGGGATCAGGAAGGAGATAAATCAACAAATGTTTCAAGATATGTTGATATACTGACACACAACACGAACTCCGGGATGTATTTCAACAGAGGGATACTGGGGAAGTTATGCTACTAAACACAAACTGATCAAAGATTTATTTGAATAAAGAGGGATACAATGTAAGTTATGCTACTAAACACAAACTGATCAAAGATTTATTTGAATAAAGAGGGATACTGTGTAAGTTATGCTAGTAAACACAAACTGATTAAAGATGTATCTGAATAAAGAGGGATACTGTGTAAGTTATGCTACTAAACACAAACTGATCAAAGATTTATTTGAATAAAGAGGGATACTGTGTAAGTTATGCTACTAAACACAAGCTGAATAAAGATGTATTTGAATAAAGAGGGATACTGTGTAAGTTATGCTACTAAACACAAACTGATCAAAGAATTATTTGAATAAAGAGGGATACTGTGGAAGTCAGGCTACTAAACACAAGCTGATTAAAGATTTATCTGAATAAAGAGGGATACTGTGTAAGTTATGCTACTAAACACAAACTGATCAAAGAATTATTTCAATAAAGAGGGATACTGTGTAAGTTATGCTACTAAACACAAACTGATCAAAGATGTATTTGAATAAAGAGGGATAGTGTACATACCCTTGAAATGTTGTTTTTCCCCTCTCAAGATAATGCCACCCATTAACCTAATTTTAGTTTTATTGTACATTTGGTCTTATTAGGTGTTTTCTTGTCAGAAAAATTTGAAGACGGGACTACTTAGCACTGGATATGGCAAGATATATTGTATTAATATATTACTTAGTCTTCTTTGTATTGTCTTATACGGAGCTACGCTCTTTGGGATTTTTCCTTTCACGCTAACTGGGTAAGTTTATAGTCTTACAATTCTTAAATTCGAGGTTCGATTCCCCACGATTGACACAAAAGATAGCCAAATTTTGCTATGCTCTAGAACAAACATGCTAGTTGGTGTGGTAAGTGATAACGAAGACTGACTCTGAAACTTAGGAAATACGAGTCCCGTGATAAAAAAATAACGTGCAATATTTTGTTTTACCACAACGGGATCTTCAGTTACACACTGTAGAAAGATGAGAGTAAAGTTACTCGAAACTCACGTGAATCTTTAACGTCTTTCTGTTTATGAAACACAAACGTGTCGTCTGTGAGTGTAAACATTCTATTATTCCTACTATCCACGTTTACAACTTATCTAAGTCAACATTAACTCAAATCCTTTACTAGCATCCTCCTCTCCCGCCATCATTAGATCGAAGGTTTTGGTTTTGGTTTTTTTACACCTCGACCTCGTTTACCTGTTGGTAAAGTTTACGTCGCTCAAACTCTGACCAGCTTTTTATCACATTCTATAACTGGTCATACTGATTACATCACTAGTTCCTGCATATTTGACCAGAGAAGACTGCTTCTGTGCTGTTTGAAAAAAAAAAAAGAAACATAGCGTCTTTCGTTAACCAAATCATATCTCTGTTTTTTATTCCAAAGAAAATATGCTACTGCTGGCGAAAATACATAAAAAATATGCTACTGCTGGCGAAAATACATAAACAGTATCAACAGGTTCACGTAGTAACAGACAACACTGAACTTTATTAAACAAAATATTTTTAGAACTATTACTTTTTTTTTCTCTTTGTAAAAATTATGTTTTATAACGAATGAGGCGCCAGGGAGCGTCAGTAATAGTTTCCAAAACAAAATGTAGTTTTTGTATAATTATTCCGCGAAATTTACTAACTCGTAGATGACGTATCCGAGCAAAAAATAAATACATCATTTTGTGACTAGTACAATAAAATCTGGTTCAGTAATTATCGTTTACTGAGGAACACAGAAACTTTAACTACATTTACATAAATCAACTGTCAAACTCTACATCAGAAGTAGAACTGTTTGTCCGAGTTTCGAAATAGACGGTGGTTCGAATATTTCACTCTGGATAACTTCAAGAATATTGATTGTGATAACAAACATGGACAAACAATGTGTTATCAGCAATAGCTCTAAGCCTACATTCTATAACATTATTCTTGGTTGTGATAACAAACGTGGTGCGGTGGGAACTAGTTGCTTGAAGCGCGGACAAACAATGTGTTATCACCAATAGCTCTAAGCCTACATTCTATAACATTATTCTTGGTTGTGATAAGCAAACGTGAAGCGGTGGGAACTAGTTGCTTGAAGCGCGGACAGACAATGTGTTATCACCAATAGCTGTAGGCCTACATTCTATAACATTATTCTTGGTTGTGATAAACAAACGTGAAGCGCGGACAGACAATGTGTTATCACCAATAGCTGTAGGCCTACATTCTATAACATTATTCTTGGTTGTGATAAACAAACGTGGTGCGGTGGGAACTAGTTGCTTGAAGCGCGGACAAACAATGTGTTATCACCAATAGCTGTAGGCCTACATTCTATAACATTATTCTTGGTTGTGATAAACAAACGTGAAGCGCGAACAAACAATGTGTATTCACCAATAGCTGTAGGCCTACATTCTCGTCGATCGAGAACATCATTCTTGACTGTGTTTTCTGAGAAACGATACCGATGAATATTTCTGCTATTGTGTTGATAATGGTATCAGTAACTGAAAGACCCACTGGACAAGACTAGACTCGGTCAACAATAAAGTGTGAAACTTAAGATAAAATATCTCTGTGATATTAGAAACCTTCCCGTCTCAATCGAGTGTTATCAACACTATCAGTCTCGTAAGCGACGTGTGATATGTATCTTTAAAATGTAATCAATATAGTGACGGGTTTTCACACACAGGGACGGAGCCAGCCTCTTCCCTGTGAGGGGGCTGCACTCTACATCTTGCGGGCACACATGTTATAGTATTTAGCAAATTAATCAGCTTTACTAGTAAACACTTTAGAATTAGGTGGGGGTCAGAGGCGTCAGTTAGGTAGGGCAAGGGGGAGGGACACTGACGTATAGTGTTCTATTATTTGAATGGTTATTAAATTATATAAAAAAATAATCATATAAAATACTCCCACAATATTTATTTTTATATTTTATCCTTAACAAACTCGAGGCCATGCGAGGGACTAACCCCCCTGGCCCTCCAGCAAAGGTTACCCTTCCCATTTGAATTCTGAAAGCTAAGACACATTTGCTCCAGGAACCCCCCTCCCCCACCCCCACTACATAACCTTATATAAGTTTAGAGTAAAAATTATTCCTAAACTGATTTGAATGCAATTCTTAAAAGTAAAAACATCACTCGTTTTGGTGACGGGTAACACAACAAGTCTTTCTTTATGGTGCTACTGTCCACACCATTACCAATCCACGTGTGACGGGTAGTTGTACAACAAAAACAAAATCTACAAGTAACACAACAAATCTTTCTTTATGGTGCTACTGTCCACACCATTACCAATCCACGTGTGACGGGTAGTTGTACAAACAAAAACAAAATCTACAAGTAACACAACAAATCTTACTTTATGGTGATACTGTCCACACCATTACCAATCCACGTGTGACGGGTAGTTGTACAACAAAAACAAAATCTACAAGTAACACAACAAATATTTCTTTACGGTGATACTGTCCACATCATTACCAAACCGAACCCCCTATTTTTGTGATGTTGTAAAAGAAATGCTTATGTAAATTTTATGTTAACATTCATGCAACTTTTAGTTGTATTTCATGTAAAATTGTTTACAGGTTTAATCTCATGGCATCTGTTTTTCACAAATTTTTGAGAGGCATACCCTCAGACCCCCATAGCATGCTTCGCACAATATGTGTTGGCTTTTGATCTCAGAAATTCAAACATTCTGCGGCCATAATGTTTAGGAAATGAAAAACATCAGCTTATACACTAAAGTAAATGAAATAAAAACAGACTGAAGGTAAATTGGAAATTTTCGGACATAAAGTAGTTAATTAATTTAATTTAAAACAGAGAAAATCTAACACATAGAGCGGGAAAGATACGCAGTTGAGAAAACACGTTTACTGATCGAGAACGCCGTTGTTAAGAGACATTGGACAACGTGTTTCTAACATACAATATTACCAGAACTTGAGTAGTAGTTACCTTATCGATTTCAGAGTTTCCGGTTCTTAACACGTTCGTCTGGTGTTAAAGTGAACGCTGCTGGATTGAACTTGAACAAAATATGTAGGAAACCATCAACCAAGGTGACAAAAAAAAAAAGAAACAAACTTGGCAAAATGTACTTTCAAAAGTAGAGATTTGCAGAAATACGATATTATTAAGACGTGTGGAGAATCACAAAGAAGTCCCCATATATATATTGTTTGTTTGTAATTAAGCACAAAGCTACACAATGAGCTATCTGTGCTCTGCCCACCCGGTTTCTAGCGTTGTAAGTTCGCAGCCATACCGCTGTGCCACTGGAGGGGTACGATATTATTAAGACGTGTGGGGAATTATAAAGAAGTCCCCATATATATATATATATATTGTTTGTTTGTAATTAAGT
>NW_013670628.1:61045-67522 GCF_000517525.1 Limulus polyphemus | reverse complement strand
GTGATGATAAGCTTGTTTTAGTTAACATTAACAGGTTAATCTGACGAAATCACACCATAATTCAGTTTATCTAGTGATGCTAAGCTGTTTCAGTTAACATTAACAGGTTAATCTGACGAAATCACACCATAATTCAGTTTATCTGTGATGATAAGCTGTTTTAGTTAACATTAACAGGTTAATCTGACGAAATCACATCATAATTCATTTTATCTGTGATGATAAGCTGTTTTAGTTAACATTAACAGGTTAATCTGACGAAATCACATCATAATTCAGTTTATCTGTGATGATAAGCTGTTTTAGTTAACATTAACAGGTTAATCTGACGAAATCACACCATAATTCAGTTTATCTGTGATGATAAGCTGTTTTAGTTAACATTAACAGGTTAATCTGAGAAATCACACCATAATTCAGTTTATCTGTGATGATAAGCTGTTTTAATTAACATTAACAGGTTAATCTGACGAAATCACACCATAATTCAGTTTATCTGTTTATTCAGTTTATTTAGTTTTAAAAAAAAGGAACCTCGGAAAATGTAAAATGGAAAGAAACTGATGAAATTCACTTACAACAAACTCCACTGTTTCCACCTAGGAAGACAGGGTTTATCAGGATGAAATTCATTTACAACAAACTCCACTGTTTCCACCTAGGAAGACAGGGTTTATCAGGGTGAAATTCACTTACAACAAACTCCACTGTTTCCAACTAGGAAGACAGGGTTTATCAGGATGAAATTCACTTACAACAAACTCCACTGTTTCCACTAGGAAGACCATCCTGATAAACCCTAAATTCACTTACAACAAACTCCACTGTTTCCACCTAGGAAGACAGGGTTTATCAGGATGAAATTCACTTACAACAAACTCCACTGTTTCCACCTAGGAAGACAGGGTTTATCAGAATGAAATTCATTTACAACAAACTCCACTGTTTCCAACTAGGAAGACAGGGTTTATCAGGATGAAATTCATTTACAACAAACTCCACTGTTTCCACCTAGGAAGACAGGGTTTATCAGGATGAAATTCACTTACAGCAAACTCCATTGTTTCCATCTGGGAAGACAGGGTTTATCAGGATGAAATTAACTTACAACAAAACTGTTTCCAACTAGAAAGACAGGGTTTATCAGATGAAATTCACTTACAACAAACTCCACTGTTTCCACTAGGAAGACAGGGTTTATCAGGATGAAATTAACTTACAACAAACTCCACTGTTTCCACCAAGGAGGACAGGGTTTATCAGGATGAAATTCAGTTACAACAAACTCCACTGTTTCCACCTAGGAGGACAGGGTTCCAATTTGAAAAAAAAGTTTCTATCAGGACACACATGAATTACTTACAACATGAAAGTTAACTGGACATTGACTTTTTATTTACACTTGGGTCCATGCTTGGCCTATTGGGTAGCATATTGGACTGCGGAAATATATATATATATATATATATGGTGCTCCAAGTTTGACACTCAAAGCCCCTTAATCGTTACAAAAAAAATAGAAGCTCAAGAACTAGCGATGGGTGCCATTGATTAGCTCCCTTCGATCTAGTCTATCAGATTAAATTTAGCACAGATATCACTCGAGTACCTGATGATGACAAAACCTTGTCGAAACGTTGTACATTTGCTGTTATGTTAAACTTATATTAAAGTTTTTCTTCATTACCCATTCAAGGTGTCTCCAACCATTATCACTCGAGTAACTTTGCACTAATATCTGGAAACAAACATTTGTATGTACTTGAACCGAAAAACTTAAAACACTCAGAGACAGCCCATCAATTAAAACCTTGAAAGGGCTTGCTTCACTCAAGCTACGATCTCCCTCAATCGTCAAGGGAGACTAACCTATTTATAACAACAGTTAATTACACTCGCGAGCGTTTTGAGCAAGCTTCTGGTAATCAAAAGCATCTGTGAAAATGTATTAAAATACTCAAACAATCAACGTTGTATAATACACAATTAAAATTTTATTTAACAACCGATCCACGTTCGTAATAGACACTCTACGTGTTTCAACGTCATTCACATCATCATCAGAAGTGTGAAAAATACATGTCGTGCAACATATAAATACAAAAAGTCACGGTCATGTGACTACTAGTTTACATATTTAAAATGCCCCCCCCCCCAGTGGCACAGCGGTATGTCTGCGGACTTACAACGCTAGAAACCGAGTTTCGATACCCGTGGTGGGCAGAGCACAGATAGCCCTTGTGTAGCTTTATGCATAATTAAAAACAAAACATATTTAAAAAAGATAACGTTATCTACTTACTTTCTGATTTTCTAACCCTTCATACATATTTAAGATAAAATTATTTTCACTGTGTTTTATTATTGTACAACAATATTTTTTTTTTCCAAACTTCTGAGGATGATGTGAACGACGTTGAAACATGATCGGTTTTTAGATAAGTGTTAATTGTGTATCTTTCAACGTTGATCGTTTGAGTATTTTAAATATTTACACAAGTTCCTTGAATTTTACCCTAGCATCTGCGAAAAGTTTGAACCACTCGTTAACACGTATAATGAACGTAAGGTGGCGCTTAACATCAAAGTTAACCCAACACAAAAACTAATGTTATCAGTATATTATGTTGTGGTAAGACGGCCCCCTCACTCATATGGCGGGATGTTATCGAACGGGCTTGTTATTAGTATATTATGTTGTAGTAAGACCCCCCCCCCCCCACTCATAAGGCGGGACATTATCGAACGGGCTCGTGAATCGTGTGATGCATAACGCCTAGGCTACATGGCTAATCACGATTTATTGATCTGTCGCTTGTACGATATTAAATAATAATAAAACTGGTTATTTTTTTATCACATCTTTCTTTAATGGCCGCATTCTTTATATGTTACACGCTGCTGCTGACGAGGCTTTTTGTTTGGTCGAATCGATTGACGTTCGTTATTGATCATGGAAGAAAACCTCTAACGATATCGTTAACAGACATCGTACTCGACTGACGAAAAATTCTTTCTAATCTGTATAAGCGTGTATTTAATTAGCTACACTCATCACAAGGTGTATTTGTATCTAGCAGCTTGTTCTGACCGCAAGTTAAAATTAACGTATGCTGTCACCTAACAGACTAAGTCTAAACAGAAACTATAACACTAATTAAAAACATAAATTATGAGAGTTTTGGTTTTAATGGACCGTTTCTGAAGTGGGACGACGTTTCAACTTCTACACCGACACCTTCGACCAGAAGAAGGAAGTTGAGAGATAAAGAGGAGGGCGTGTCATTTGGACAGGGGACGTCGAGAGCCACCCCAGGCCCCGGGGTCAGTAATATTATCACCCCCCCCCCCTTTCATTCTATTTATTAACTTTTGCTGATTTTTCATAAAAGAAATTTAGGTGACAAATTTCTTCATGAATCCATGAAAAACCAGTAGCCATTTTAGGTCATTAAGTAGTATGAATTTCCAGTGAGCTTTGGAATATCCCACTGCCGGGTCCTGGGGGCAGCTGCCCCCCCCCCCCACGATCCATCGTCAGCCCTGCATTTCGATGTGACAAAAAATAATATCTCAGTAAATCAAGAAGATTGCACTTTAAATGGTAAACATCTAGAGTATGCGTAACTAATTCGTTAAACACTCTGAAATGGTAAAAATAAAACCAAAATGGAGGGGTTAGTCGCAGCACGTGTCAAAGAGTTTAAGACCGAGAATTTATCTAAGTATTTCCTTTTAAAATTAAGAAATTAAAACTTGGATGAGATAAACATTTGAACTACGCTTCCATGCCAAGTTGGCTGACATATATATCGATAAGAAATTGCTTACTTAAATTTTGTGAATGTAACTGTAAAAACAAAAAAAAAAAGATAGTCGTGACGTATGCACTTTGACCCACTCTTCTCCAGAGGATTAGAATCAAAATTTTGGTATGTCTACACTGCCTAAAAGAGCCTTTAACCAACATGAAAAATGTCTTTCTTCTGGCCATTTAGGTTCTGTAATAAACGTTTTGATTTCCGTGCAATCGTTTGTTTGTAAGCTACGCAAAGGGCTATCTGTGCTCTGCCCACCACGGGTATCGAAACCCGGATTCTAGCGTTGTAAGTCCGCAGACATACCGCTGTGCCATTGGGGGGCATTTTCCCGTGCAATACAGATCTTACGAATCGGTATGTTATGCTCCAGAAAAAAATGTCCGACACACTCGCCTGTATATACATACACTCCTATAACTATTAAGAATTTTATGTTAAGCTTCTTAAGACACACGAAAATTCTCTGCTAAACATCATAAATTAAGTGATGCATCGAACAAGCTTAAGTTCACAGCAGGTCCAATGTAAGACGTTTAACGTGAGGCTTAAGTGTTTTTATACAGTCTTTACTTTTCTTATGGCGATGGTTCGAGTCAGGAAGCTGGATCTTCCTTCCCTCTGTAGTCGTTGCCAATCTTGACTGTCGCTGTCTTCTTACAGTTACAGTGTGTTGGGCCGTGCGGGGTGAACGACCCGTCATCCTCTTGGGATGACAGCTGCTATCCCAACAGTCACGTGGAAAAACAGATGTCTCAAACTATATTTGCGTCCAAGTGATTGGCCGGCTATCTCGATAACCACGTGGAAAGACTGACATCACACTACATTCACTTACGAGCCCCCCCCCCTTGTAAGTCTGCGGACTTACAACGCTAGAAACCGGGTTTCGATACCCGTGGCGGGCAGAGCACAGATAGCCCTTGTGTAGCTTTGTGCATAATTAAAATCAAACTAACACTTGCAAGGACCTTATGTAGCTTTGTGCATAATTAAAAACAAACACTTTCAAGGATCGATCATCAATATTTATAAGCACAATGCAAATTATTTTGTTTCAACAGAACAGTTTATTTACTTTTGAGAAAAGCCACATTGGGCTGTATGATGTGGGGGAATCGAACCCCGGATCTTAGCGTTGTAAGTCCGTAAACTTACCGATGTCCCACCGGAACAGCGATCTGTTTTCTCCAGTAACACCTAAAGACGACAGACACCAACGTTATGTTGAAATATGTAGTACGTTCTCTACATAAAATCATTTTTATTATGCTATTAAATCGTTATTTGTCCATTTACTATTATAGTAGAACAACGTACTTCCGTACACGAGTAATTGTATTTCATCTTATACTTCTAGTTCCGTTTCCTTCCGACAGGTTGTCTAGAGTACTTATGAAGACCGGTTTTTGTCTATTGTACAACGTAATAGACTTCACGTGTCACACATCGAATCTGCCGTTTTGATTTCAGGCCACTTGTGTAATTAGTGCGCTATAAACTAGAAACTGTACGTACACACCAAGTAATAATAAGTTTAATTGTAAACCAAACCTGTATAATTGGTTTCCATAGCAGTTACATAACCTTTCTGAAGCCTAAAAAAATTTTTAACAATTAATTAATTCAAACTAGATAAAGTAAGTATAAAAAGTATTTTTTTAAACAAACTTTATATTTTAAAACTCGAATTAATTTTAATCTACTTATTCAACACTTTTTTTAGCATTGTTATTTTTCTTTCAAAATTCAAAATGTCAGCTTTAAAATAAGATAATTGTAAATATTGTGGAGTACTGAAAGTTTTGCGATGATATTCACCCTCCCACCTCCTTATTTGGAGAGTCTCGCGTTTGTTTGTTGGATTGATTTCGGACAAGAGGGAAAGCAGGTAGTCTACACCTCCTATCGGATTTCATAATCATTCTTACAATTCACCAAAAGCTTCTCCTTGTAGAGCTTCCCCCCCCCCTTGCGTTAACTGGACGCGAACCTCAGCTATATAGACTGGCACGTTTACCACTAGGCGGCGCTCGGCCCTTGAAGTTATTTGTTCTTATTGCTCATTATACACTTAGTTGATCACGACTAGGTTTAACAACCAAGTCATCAACGTTACCGAAACCATCACTGCCTTTTGGTCAATATCTGTGGATAACCTTGATTTCTGGTGACCTTAACTTTTGAGATTGACCAAAACTTGATCGAAGTGTAGCATCAGTGTCGTGGCAATAATACCGTGGATGATACCTATATCTACATCTTTATGAGGTTCTCAAGTCTCTGAAAATGTCTGTTGTAAACAAGAGGTCACCGTATTCTCCGTGTTTAACCAGTGCGGTTACTAAGTCAGACAGTAACTAAGATGTCTTTCTTTAATACCGAAGCTTAGTATTGTTTTATACGACAAATTTTAGCTAGCAGCCGTTAAGAAGTGAATTATTCCCTAAATGTGCCTAGCTTTTGCTCGATTGGAGCTGAAAAGAAAATTTATTTCGAATTATTAGCGTGTTTGTGCTAGTACCACTATTAAAGCCAGGCTTATACCAGCCGTTTATCAGGATGAGTCATAGTTGCACTAGTACCATTATTAAAGCCAGGCTTATACCAGCCGTTTATCAGGATGAGTCATAGTTGTACTAGTACCACTATTAAAGCC
>NW_013670628.1:48588-60764 GCF_000517525.1 Limulus polyphemus | reverse complement strand
GCTTATACCAGCCGTTTATCAGGATGAGTCATAGTTGTACTAGTACCACTATTAAAGCCAGGCTTATACCAGCCGTTTGTCAGGATGAGTCATAGTTGTACTAGTACCACTATTAAAGCCAGGCTTATACCAGCCGTTTATCAGGATGAGTCATAGCACCATCATAGAAACTTCCAAACTTAACAGTATTCCTTACACGAGTGACTGATTTAAGATTTTTTTTTTTTTTTAGTTAATGAAAGAATGAAGGGGTGGGCGAATGTTTTTCTTCATAATTATGCGAAATAATAGTCCGCCTAGTTGGCTCATCTGCATTACACAATCTAGTGAAGTCAGACCAATACCGCCAGGGGACGAATAGCCCGAGGTCAGGTCACAACAATTATTTTTGTTTGTTTCGGACAAAGTTAAGTGTAAAGATATCTGCTCCAACGGTCCTTGATTTTGAACCCGTAACCGAGGGAGGTCAACTAGCCAACATCACCCACGTCCAACTCTTTGGCTATTCTAATCGAGTGGGATTTGACAGTTACTCTTATAACGCACCCATGGCCCCAACGTGTGAAGCATGATTTCCGGCAAGGGACTCTAACCCTGGACCCTCAAAATCACGCTAACTATTAGGAATCTAATCTTATAACGCACCCATGGCCCCAAGGTGCGAAGCATGATTTCCGGCAAGGGACTCTAACCCTGGACCCTCAAAATCACGCTAACTATTAGGAACCTAACAACAATTATTCATTCGAAATCATGGCCAAACTTATGGATGTCTGTAATACACATTCCATATTTATGACGTATAGGGTAAAACTAGACAGAAACATAATGTTTAAATCTAGCTAAGTTGTAATACATAAAATATACAACATGAAATGCATACAGAAACTCGCAATTTGCATAGCTTGGTGTCACCAAAGTTGTGAATTTCTATTTTTTTTTGTTTGTTTTTAAATTTAGAATAAATGTCAACACCAAGTAGATGGGTGGAGCTTTCCCACCCTCGTGTAATCTGTGCGTCATGATTAAAAACTAACGCCCCCTATCCCGAGGTTAAAAAATGATGTATATGCGTAAGTTCGTATGTTAAATTCGTAGTAATTATAAATACACTAAGAAAAAAAAGCCGAGACTGGTAGGCCTAACATCTGGTACGACTTAAAAAAACTCGACTTCATCACATACGAGTCAGTCTGTGAGAAGCGTTGCTCAGCTGAAGTTCAACGCCCTACGTTCTTTGTCGGAGTAACACAAGACTGCTGGAAAGAGTTTCCATTAAAATCCACCGCATCATCCCTAAACTAGGTAGGCATACGAATCATCGTAGAAAATCCAGTTTTGCACCAAGACTAAAGTTCGTGAACGTACTCCGACATCTTTGTGGGACACAAACAAATAATTCCTCATCCTATGGAGTAAAGTTAACACGCGCACGAGTCAGGTTGATTGATAAATATTAATAAATGATGCTTATTTATGATATTCGATTCTTCTGGCCTTCATCTGCAGCTTTACCTCCAACCAATTTTACACCAAGTTAACAAACCCTTACAAATACATTTCGGTATTGAAGAAATTATATCAAACTGTAAAAATCTGGGTTAAAAAAATGCAGTAAATTGTTGAAAAACCAGAGAATACAAGGTTTGAAACTGGTCAACTTAAACCCAATAGAAAGCAACAAGAACCTGCCATACGTTTCGACAATAGCCAAGTGGTTACTAAACATTGTAAATAACTTCTGGTGACACAGTTGTACTAGTATTTGTAACGACGTGACTGTCCCCCTAGGATACACAATAGCCAACTATCTTACCCAGTGGTTACTAAACATTGTAAATAACTTCTGGTGACTAAAGTTGTACTAGTATTTGTAACGACGTGACTGTCCCCCTAGGATACACAATAGCCAACTATCTTACCCAGTGGTTACTAAACATTGTAAGTAACTTCTGGTGACTAAAGTTGTACTAGTATTTGTAACGACGTGACTGTCCCCCTAGGATACACAATAGCCCACGAAATCCACGTCAAGTTTAATTATAACATTATACTAAAATTGTACCATTTTTACCATCTACAATTAGATTTTTCTGTGTTTTGGTTAAGCCTAAATGTTTAATAGTATTTACTCAAGGGTTATTGAACTTTAATTATAAATTCGAGGTGAAAATCACTATCACAAACCAAGTACCAGTTCAAGCAAGGTCTGGAAAAAAAAAAAAGATACAGGACGGTCCTCACAGAAAACTTTAGACTACTCCCACTGTGAGATGAGGTAACTTTGGTTTGATATAAAGAAACATAAAAAAACAAACTTTATTTTACAGCAATCAACATTTTAATCACAATGCTGTAGGTTACAAATTATGTAGTACATTTATAAAATAAGAATATATCAATGCAATCAGGCAACATGGAGTCGTTTTACAAAACAACAGGACAATACCGGCGTAAAAACACGTCTTCAAAGAATGAATTCTCTATAAAACGAATACGTATATTTTTTTTTTTTGTTGTTATACGTTGTATACGAGATGCTAAAAACACGCCTCCTCACCTACGCCCAGGTTTTGTACCATCGCTGGTTAGATCAGAAATTTAAAATGGAAGCTTTAATTTGTTTGTTTGTGTGTGTGTGTGTGTGTGTGTGTGTGTGTGTGTGTGTGTGTGTGTGTGAGAGAGAGAGAGAGAGAGAGAGAACCTTTAACAACCCACAAATAAAATGGTTTGAAATATTCCCACTTTTGGTCACTTTTACAAGTATAAATACAAATTGTACCCAGAAAATTCAATGTGCGAATAAGTAAAAAAGGGGCATATTGAATGGATGCAGGTAAGTTTAACATTACGAGCACCTTGGTGCATGACAAGAAGCTGAGCATTTTGTGAAACATTGAGCAAAGGACACATTAACCAATCAACACAGCTGCCACTTAAGGTGTACTTACTGTCTACATGTATAAAAAAAGCTATTTTAATCCACATTTAAAAGGGGAACAGGGGTTGAACATACACAGAGCAATTAATACTGACCAGACATTTTGGAATGAAGACGGCAATGCGAAATTCAGATAATACCTACATATCTCTCCGTATGAACAAGTGACCCAGCGTAAAACGGGGGAGGGGAGGGGGCCACAAGCAACATCAAAACAATTCAACATCAAAGTCACTTGAGAGTCGGTATTTGTGACCTCACGATGAGTACTTAATTGGTCTGTCCTGATCACAAAACCACTAATAAAGTTCGTGTCTATTCTTTTTTCTCACTTTCTTCTTTGGTCTTTTCTTCAGAGATTTCATCCTTGTTATCTTTAAGCTTATCTTCTTCTTTCTCCTCCGAATCTTTTTTTTCCTCCTTGTCGTTATCTTCTGGGGCAACTTTTTCTTTGTTTTCTTTTTCCTCCTCCTCCTTCTTCTTCGGTAGGTGAGTGTTTAGCTCCAAAGACTTGGACATCTCTTCCCAGTCTTGCCAATAACGCTCTTTCATCCTCTCTAGGAAACTGACCAGATTGGTACAGTTGGCATCCATATATTCCTTTATGTCCCCAAAGCTTACGTAGTAAAACTGGCACAAGTGAGCGAAGGCCACGCAGTCCAGCTGAATTGTAAATAATAATAATAAGTATTCCAACTTTAACATGACATTTGGAGTACATACATACGTTATGTAGTATATCACAAAATAAAATAATATATATATTCTATAAAATACAATATCTCTCGCATACATTTCATATGAGGAAAGGATCCAAAAAAAATATTTTTTAAATTTTTTTTAATGAACTCAACTTACAAGATGGGGTTCATCTCCGAAGAAAAAAGGTTTGTCCTGTAGGTACTCTGACAAAGCCTTCAAGTCATCCTTCCCAAACTGTAGGATCTCTTCATTACTATGACGTCCCAGACCGTGTCCAATAGCCTTCTTGACGTTCTGCATATATAAATTTAGAAATTATATTACTAATTTAACAGAAATCATTTTGAAAAAACACTTAATTTTGTCCAACATTTTAGCATTTAATTTTAATGATGAATGGGACTTACACTTCTGAAACTCATCTTGAAGAAGAACTGAAGAATCCCTTTAGGAAGCTTAGAATTTAGTGCTCGTTTCACATCCAGCTGGGCAATCTTTAAAAACTGGGCTGGGTGGTTGTAGCGCCACCAACGCATCACCCTGAAAGGAAAAAAACGAATTAATGAACTTGTCAATGTACGTAATGGTTTGTATATCTGTTTAATGTAATGGTTTATATCTGTTTAGTGCAAGTAATGAAAGATAAAACAGAAGACAACACTTCATCGTGAAAACTGATATCACTTATGAATCTTTAGAGAATCATTTAAAGTTTTTAAACAAACAATCACACAATTAGGTTTAGTGAAAATCCTTCCAGCGGTTCGCCAACTATTAGCTGATGCAAAGCACGAGAGAGACATAGGGGGCAGGCCCAAATGGCGACCCTCTCCTCATGCCATTACACGTGGAAACAACGCACGAAGAAGAGATAGTGGTCACCAAGGGGGAGAGGGTTAGATCCTAACAATGACCCCCTCCACTTATGCCACTCCCCAGGAGGCTCTAAGGATACGTGTGCATGCCATGTTTAGTGACAATCAGTCCAGCGGTTCGCCAGTTATAAGTAGATACACATGGTTTGGATATAAGGATGATATTCAAAATTCTATAAGTGCTCGTGCAGTACACGCGTGTCAATTAACATTCAATTACGCAATGATCTTTAGGCGAGAAACTGACTACATTCTACGAGGGTACACACAAAATCAGTGTTATCAAACCAATATCATGAGAGGACCGAAACAAAACAAGATACACATGGGGCGAATGTCAATTCTATTGCAATATGTAATGCTTCTTTTAGGCTTAGCTTTCAACAAAATCAGTGTTATCAAACCAATATCATGAGAGGACCGAAACAAAACAAGATACACATGGGGCGAATGTCAATTCTATTGCAATATGCATTGCTTCTTTTAGGCTTAGCTTTCAATGTCTGCTACCCGAAATTTTCACCCAAAATGACACCATAAATAATTAATTAAAGATTTTATTATTATTACATACTAGGAGTAGAGGTAGTATTTTATGCTTGCTGCAATAGTCACATAAAATATTACTTCGAAAAAGATGGAAAAATAATACAGCCCAACAAAATTGTGTTCCTAAAACTTCTGTAGTCAACAATATCAAACGTTGGTATCAATAGATAAAATTAGTTTAATTGCTAGTCTGGGTTGGGATCTTCTCCTCCCCCCTAAAATTATGTTCCTAAAACTTCTGTAGTCAACAATATCAAACGTTGGTATCAGTAGATAAAATTAGTTTAATTGCTAGTCTGGGTTGGGATCTTCTCCTCCCCCCTCACACAACAAATGGAAGTTTCCCACGAGAAATATCGATCGTGTCTGTTGGCACGTGCCAGACTATTATTGATGATTTGTCTGTTGGCAACACTGAGCAATACGTAAATACCAAGGGGTCGTTTACAAACTTTAGACTACATACGGACTCAGATAAAAGAATATGACACTACGGTCCCCCTCTTTTATATAACAATAAAGCGGATTTTGGAACTGGAGTAGTAGAATAAAAAGTAATTGGATTTATCACCGGGATGCATGTACACAGGGGTCTCATTAATATGAAAGGTAAGTAACATTATCCGCGGTTAATAAAGATCACGGTTTGAACTCGTACAATACTTGGACGAGGGTGTGGTTACGTTTCAAAATACCACACACATAGTTAGCGTTGCTCAAAATTCCCCTCCATTTGGAGGGCAAGGGATATATGAAGAGGGAGGGAAAGGATGGAAATTATGCGTGTTCAAGAATGTTGAACACCCGAACAACGTTCAATTTCATTGTATTAAATATTCACTAGCATTATATACCTGTTGGATACAACATATCCAGAGTCATGTGTTAAGCAGTTGGTATCAAACATCAAAGAAATTACAATCCTTATTATCAATAACAATTTATATTTAAGTATTTTTTTGGCAAACACCGATTTTTGTTTTCCCTACAGGTGGCGCAATCATTTCGAACAATCCAACGAACCGAGTATTCTTTAAAACGTTTAGTCTGGAGTCCCGATGTAACTCACGAGAAACTTAAAAGAGATCATACGATCCAAATATTTTAAAGCTTACCATGATGTGTGATTGTTGAGCATCGAGCTGAAAGCATGGCTAACGTTTTTCTGATCTACAGAGAGATCAGCATCAAGATCTTTATCAAACTTCTTGCTCAGTTCACTAATAATAATGTCTGAATCTGCTATTTCAGTTCCATTCAGCTCCACAAACGGTAACTGGCCTTTCTTTGACTTGAACTTCAGCCGGTGATCAACATTCTGGGGGAGAAAAGTATATTAATTTGTAACAACGAAAGAAGAACTAAAATAGTTACTAAATACACTGAACAGGAACTTTCTAGTCTAATTAGTCTTTCCACAACCCTAATTGTTACTGTTTGTAAATTATCATCAAGATTTCCGAAATAAAAATGAAATATATTTTTAAAACATCCCCACATATTTAAACTACGAGAGACTTTCACACTAATTCATCCCCACATAGTCACTGCTGTAGACGCACAAGCGATGTCCCCCCCCCCTCTTTACAACAAAACGCTGTCCTTTAGACTTATCTGGCCTACATAAAAGCTCGCGTGAGGAACGTGACTGATTCTAGCTATAAATATATAACATGGAAGTAACTCTGAGGCTTGACTCAGTCAACTTCTTTCCAAGTAAATAAATAAATATGTATATATCTACACACACACACACACACACACAAAATTAAAATCTGAAAAGTCACCGCTAACAACATTCAATTCAGGGATTTTGAAAAATACACGCTTGAACGAGTTGCACGTGACATGCGCCACGTCACATGTGAACTATGTGGTCGGGCATCACATACGATAATGAATGCGCTCTTTGTTTGAAGTTTTACTCTTAATCTTAACAGCACACGAGCTTCTACGAGTATTTCATTTTCAAAATAAATTAAAATAAAGAGGTTTGTCTATTACCAAGTCACAATCTTGTTGGTTAAGTCAAAATTCCATCGCACGCTTCTCTTGGAATTAAATTTTAAAAAATACAACAATAAAGCGCCGCAAATTAAGTTTGAAAATATAACCTGTGATGTAGAGGGCTATGGAGAGTTAAGAAAAAAAAAAAGACTCAAAAACGCAATAAATATTTGAGCTACAGCTGAAGATGATTCAAATGAAAATGTAATAGCTCACTCTTCGTTGCAAATCTTACTAGCCTGTACACGATAAATAATTTAAATCGTGAATACAACAGTATTTATGTGTCGACACCGACAACAACAGCCGCTTTTCGCATACTACAATATAAACAAATATACATAAAGACGTATCCATGCGAAACGCCACACTCAACCAGTTCGTCGATTTTCTCATCAAACCAACCACGCGCTGAGTAACCCCCCCCCCCATTTTCTGTAGCGTCTGTATTTACACCATCATTGTTAGTCGACTAGGGTTGAACGAACAACTGGAACCAAGCTTTTATACAAACACACACAAATGAATTTACGTGGCTATTAAAACATGGCTATTATATTTACATGGTTTGACAAAAAAATTTCATCACTACAAGATACTAACTATTTATGACGCTCGTGAAAACAATTACGATTCGGGAGGGCCAAAGGGTACTTCGATTCCTTTGTTAAGCCTACATCTGCAAGTAGCGTCATCATCAAAACAGATTTTATTTTTTGACATTGCAGAAAGGACTCGGGATCAGACATGTTTAAATCCTTTACTTTAGCGTCTGACAATCTCTCCTTGCGATTGGTTAGTTGCAGTGAAAACACCAGATTTCATTACGCTTTGAACATGTTAACGTTTCTTCTCGCGAGATTTTGTAAGCCCAAACAAGTCGACGATGAATGTTCATTTTGTCTCCGCCAAAGTTTTAACAGCCGTTTGAACAACAATGTGTTTGTTCCTACCGTAGATTTTAATGCGTGGGATGACGGCTGGTCTGACAGCCGTCTATCTTGCAACCGATACCCCAGAGCCGTCAAGTAAGTTTTCAGTCGGTAAAATAACCATGTCTTTATCCACTCCACCCCCGCGTACCCAGCCTCTTCGCTTCTAATTTTATTGTAGTTTTTTCATTCAAAGAATATGCAAGACATCCTTTGGAAAAGTATCGACAGTCGCAGGTTTCTGATAGCAAGATTGCGAAAAAGCCAGCTTTCCTAATTTTGTGAAAATAAAGCGCCTGCAGGTTAGTCTGTCGAGATCAAAGTAAAAAGTTGACAAACACCCACCACCCACAGGGTCATATCTAGCTTCTAAGTCAAGGCAAGGCCTTCAAACTTCATCACCACAGTCTACATCATCTGAATTTCAAATATTCGAGTATGGGCGATTTGAAAAGGTTTCCAAAAGCTGAAAATACGTACTAGAAGGATGAGCCATTTTAACATTTCGTCAAGTTTTTAAACCTAAATTCAAACACGGCACACTATTTATTTAAGCTTTTCTTTTTACTGTCAAAGCTAAAGACAGTCTTGTTTATAATAATATTTGCTACATACTGTCCAATATTATTTGTAGTCGATGTATTTAGATTTTGATAATTTGTGAGAGTTAACAAATTTGAAAATGATCACGTCAACAACAACAAAAAAATATTTGTAAAAATACGTGGTAAAGATATGTTCCATTTCTCCCTCACGTAACTTCATCAATTCTCCCCCACCCACCCCCACCATCTTCTGATATATATATATATATATATATAAACACTTGCGATTTTTTTAATTTTATACTTATGCTCATATATAATAATATATACACACATAGTACACTGATGGACTTCTCTGGTGTACAACATAACTGATAAATTCTAGTCTTATATTTCATAGTGTTCTTTTCTGGCCGTTCTCACTTTAAGTATAACTTTTATTTTTAAAAGTTTCATTTAAAAAAAAAAAAGGTTACATACGAATTGTAGTTCTAATACTAATTATAAAAGGTCAGAATTTAAGTAGGGAAAACAAATATTGAAAATTAAACACTTTTTTTTGTAACTGGTCAATAACACTTACCTCGTATTTCACACCCGTCATTCGCAGCCAAGTTTCAACTTTCAGACAAAACGGAGATGGCGAGGGGACAACGGGACACCGTACAAACTGATACAAATAAACTGTATCATTCTCGTAATTACTTTTGTGAACTGAAGGCCTGGTTCTTGTTGACTGTGTGGTGGTCTTATTTTCCACTTTAGTTTCGGTTGGAGTAGCGCTGTTTTTTGATGCCTCGGTATTTTCTGCGGCGGATTCGGTGCTCGTCATATCGTCGGCGATAAATAGACTAAATCTTCTTCAAAATGGCGTGCAGCAGTCTGAAACAACAGCGATAAGACAGATCTTCGGCGTTCTCAATCCTGTGCCTGCCTTTCGCCTCGGTCAGCTATCTCCTTCTTGTCAATATCGTACACTGCGCCGACGCGAATTGGAAGGCGCGCAGGTAGTGCTTTATTTTCATAGGCTGAAAACGTCATGATAGCTTTAGTGCGCATGTGTCAAATATGATTCACCGAATGAAATGTCACCTGCTTTGGGTTTAAATGTAGACAGTGACGATGGAATGCGGCTGTCACGGTACAGCTGAACTTTTACACCATTTCGACATGAGTCACATGTTTTGTGCTCGTGACACGAAATATTGTTACGATTTGAACAGCTTTTCTAACCACTAGTACTCATGGGAAAGTCAATTAAATATCTCACTGATACAATGAATTTCAACTGAATACTATATACCACATGAAGGTAATACTTATTTTCGTTCGTCTTCTAATTTTATTATCAAAAAGTCCCTTAGTTTGTGGGACTGGGTTACAATATCAATACTGAATATCCAACCATAAACAAGGTGGGACTGTGTTACATCAGTACTGAATAACCAATCCAGAAACAATGGAGGTTTTAACGAATTGATCAAACTGTTTGCTGTGCCCTGAGTAACGTCTTTGTTTGTAATTAAACACAAAGCTACACAATGGGCTATCTGAGCTCTGTCCGCCACGGGTATCGACAACCGGTTTCTAGCGTTGTAAGTCCGCTGACAAACCGCTGTGCCACTGGAAGGCTAACGTTTTTGTAACGTGTTGTCTTGTATATTGAAAGGTTCCACAGTGAGATTTGTTTTGAGGCTGTTTACATATGTTTTTAAATGTTAATTATAAATTTTTTCTATCTTCTATTAGAAATATATTCTTGGATATGTTTTAAAATTATAAAATTCTTTATTTTTTTTCTCTTTAAGAACTTTATTCAATCTATGTATTAAATGCCCCTCTATTGAGTAACTTTGTATGTGAACTGTATGTCAAGGTACTGTGTATTAAATGCCCCCTCTATTGAGTAACTTTGTATGTGAGCTGTATGTCAAGGTACTGTCTATTAAATGCCTCCTCTATTGAGTAACTTTGTATGTGAACTGTATGTCAAGGTACTGTGTATTAAATGCCCCCTCTATTAAGTAACATTGTATAGGAGCTGTATGTCAAGGTACTGTATATTAAATGCCTAAATGTCTATTAAAAGTGTACCTTGACATACAGCTCCACATACAAAGTTACCCAATAAAGGGGCATTTAATAGACAGTACCTTGACATACAGTCCACATACAAAGTTACTCAATAGAGGGGACATTTAATACACAAGTACCTTGACATACAGTTCACATACAAAGTTACTCAATACAGGAGGCATTTAATACACAGTACCTTGACATACAGTCCACATACAAAGTTACTCAGTACAGGAGGCATTTAATACACAGTACCTTGACATACAGTCCACATACAAAGTTACTCAGTACAGGAGGCATTTAATACACAGTACCTTGACATACAGTCCACATACAAAGTTACTCAATAGAGGGGGCATTTAATACACAGTACCTTGACATACAGCTCCTATACAAAGTTACTGAGAACAGGGGCAAGTTTTATACAGAATTTTGACATATTATGCTGTTCACATACAAATTTAGTGTATACATGGGCAAGTCATACACCTTTTTGTACTTGCTTCGAGTGGTGAGTCGGTTAGTAGATAGCATACTTGAGGAATAACAACTGTTAGTTGATTTTCTGAGCCAAGTAGGATAGCTACTGTCCAGTGTTCACGTAAGTAAGTGCACGGTGTTTGCTTGCTTTACATGGCGTGTTAATATTGTTACGTCTCTGTTCTTTAGTTAATTTTCCGTAAATTCGTTCCGACGAAACTTTAGCGACACAAGTCCTTTCTTAAATAAAACTGGTTTATTCTTTCTGAATATAACTTTACGATACACTTAATTTCAACAGTCGCTCTATAACAACGCTATGTCTCACGTGGCCAACAATATTTTGTCCACATACATTCAATTACTCATTACACTATTGTCCCGTCACGTTGTGAACGTCTTATATATACAAGACTAACACATATCTAGTAAATGCTAGGGCATTCTTGAAGTAACAGGATATTTCTAGAAAGAGGTGGCGTGATACTAGTCACGTGACCTCGCTGATGCAACAATATCTTATCTTAAAACTCGGTCGTTTAGCTCAATTCACATTTTCTTCAAAGTTTTCCTGATCCATCCGAACATTTTAAAGTAGACCTATCTAATACTCGTGGAAAAAATATGTTTCACCTGAGAATATTAGAACAGGTATGACATAAGATGTCGTGTATTACAAATATGATGTAAGATGTGTGTGACAGATCTGATGTAAGATGTCATGTGTGACAGGTATAATTAAGATGTTATTTGTGACAAGTCTGATGATGTAAGATGTTATTTGTGGCAAGTATAATGTAAGATGTGTGTGACAGGTATAATTAAGATGTTATTTGTGACAAGACTGATGATGTAATATGTTATTTGTGGCAAGTATAATGTAAGATGTGTGTGACAGGTATAATTAAGATGTTATTTGTGACAAGACTGATGATGTAATATGTTATTTGTGGCAAGTATAATGTAAGATGTGTGTGACAGGTCTGATGTACGATGTCATGTGTGACAGGTATAATTAAGATGTTATTTGTGACAAGTCTGATGATGTAAGATGTTATTTGTGGCAAGT
>NW_013670628.1:41913-47588 GCF_000517525.1 Limulus polyphemus | reverse complement strand
AATTAAGATGTTATTTGTGACAAGTCTGATGATGTAAGATGTTATTTGTGGCAAGTATAATGTAAGATGTGTGTGACAGGTCTGATGTAAGATGTCATGTGTGACAGGTATAATTAAGATGTTATTTGTGACAAGTCTGATGATGTAAGATGTTATTTGTGGCAAGTATAATGTAAGATGTGTGTGACAGGTCTGATGTAAGATGTCATGTGTGACAGATATAATTAAGGTGCTATTTGTGACAAGTCTGATGATGTAAGATGTTATTTGTGGCAAGTATAATGTAAGATGTGTGTGACAGGTCTGATGTAAGATGTCATGTGTGACAGGTATAATTAAGATGTTATTTGTGACAAGTCTGATGATGTAAGATGTTATTTGTGACAAGTCTGATGGTGTAAGATGTTATTTGTGGCAAATATAATGTAATATTTGTGTGACAGGTATGGTGATGTAACATGTTATTTGTGACAGGTCTGATGATGTAAGATGTTATTTGTGGCAAGTATAATGTAATATTTGTGTGACAGGTATGGTGATGTAAGATGTTATTTGTGACAGGTATGGTGTAAGATGTCATGTTTGACAGGGATGATGTAAGATGTGTATAACAGATACGTTATTAAAATGTCACGTGTGACAGGTGTGATGTAAGATGTCATGTGTGACAGGTCTGATGATGTAAGATGTCGTGTGACAAATATGGTGTAAGATGTCATGTTTGACAGGTATGGTGTAAGATGTGTATAACAGATATGTTGTAAAAAGTCACGCGTGACTTGTATGATGCAAAATAACGCGTATGACAGCTTATATCTTATTTGCATATTCCCCAAATTACAATTATTCTGCTGGAAATACCAGGAAACATTTGTAGACATCTCATATCGTAAGTGTCATCAAAATGGAACTTGCAATCTAGATTGTTTTAACAAGCTCTTTCGGAAATCTTATAAACGAATGAAAAAAGATATTAGGCTTAGCTATGTTATTATAAGAAAAACATCATTTATTTCAAATGTTAGAAAATAAAGGCGTTTTGAAAAATTAATATTCTGTTACCGCAACTCTAATTTAACAGTTGGGATCGTTATTCCATTATGTTTGTGAAAATTATTAGGAAAAATTTTAATTTTGACTCAGAAAATATTTTTTCCCTAAGCCTTCTGACGCCATTTTATGGATATTTTCAACGCTGATGTAAGTTGCTTTGAATAGTAATCACAGATTAATACATAAATATATATATGTATATATATATAATTAAACATGAACTTCTTATCAAAAAAAAATATATATATAGAATAAATACTAGACCAAATTTATTTTCTTGATTCGGGATACGCAAAAAAAATAATAAAAAACAATAACAAGTTTTGGTGATCAATGATGCTTAATTATTTTTCTAATATTCTTGAAACGTGTTATTTCTCTGTTTTATTTTTCTTTTACACTATGTTTTGAGATGAAATGAGGGGAACTGTAGTTTATTTTAGTTAAAAAACAAACAAATTTATTTTACCACAAAAAAGCCACCCAGCCTTCCGTCGAAACCAGCAAAAAGTTTTACGTACATGAAACCTAGTGTTTGTTTATACAAACGTTATTCATCAAAGAATGAACTGTGAGGTTTTAAAACGTTGGTTGGTTAAATTAGTTTCACTTACGAAATTAAATGATGGTATAGAGGGCGTTACTGAAGTAACACCGTGTATTTTATATTTCTTAAAAGTTATGTATATAATGCATATATTTACAGAGTATAACGACAACTTGAGACAGCATAAAACCTAAAAATTATTTAATTTGAATTAAAATAAATTTATTTTTAATTTGCGTTAAAAAAACGAAACATTTTTTTAGTCGTTCTTGTCATGAGTTTAACATTTACTCTTTACTTTTGTCCTTCATCACACTAATTAAGGCTCAATTAAGCAAAAATTTATCTTAAAGCAGGAGATTAGTGTAGTGTAGTGTTTGTTTATACATCAACCTTGTCGGTCTTTCATTTCGATGTTTGAGGCTTTCCAGATTTTCAGTTGATCTGGCGCTCAGTTTTTCATCGCCTACATTTCGTTTTTCTTTTATCCACTGTAAGTTAACATTCTTTGCATAAAATTATATAAATCTAGTGTGGAAAAAAAAAACATTCATAAGTTCATCTAATGTGTTTAATTTTTTACCATAAGAAATGTTTTTATCCATTAAAACAACAATAATAAAAAAATCTTAAACACAGGCAGACTAAAACGTTTCGTTAGACGTGCCTCGCCACCACCACTTCTGACAGTTGCATTGACGTCACTAATGGTGGGACTCAACCTGCAGGAAACGTCAAGAAAAGCCTTGTCTTGAAGCTTAATTCACCTCGATATAGAACTCGTTTTTCTTGAAGACTTGAAATATGTTTAAAATCGAAACCAACAAGATTGCTTTCGCAAAGAAAGAAACGTAAAAGTGAAAGTCAGTATACATTACAAAAGGCTTTAAAAAGTACCCCTGAAATGTTCAGTAATCCCCCCACATTTTGTTGTTTTTCCAGGATATGTAGTGCATTCTGAAGGGATTTAGAAATTTTGGCAATAAAGTTTAAAAAAAACGACTTTTTACTCTTCAGACAATAATAAAAAACTTTACTTCATCACCACTGCAGCATCGTCAGTACAAAAATTCAGTTAAAAACGCTAAAATCCGGGATTCGATCTCCCACAGTGAACGCAGCAGATAGCCTAATGTGGCTTTGCTTTAAAACAAACCAACGACGACGAAACGTTGGCTGCGCTAAAAAGTTTTTATTATTATCTGGAGAGTAAAAAAAAAAAACGCCTTTTCTAAATCTGAATTACCTACATTGTTAATATTTTTATCTACAGAACACTTCCAAAAAAAAAAAAAGTGTGATACTTCGGTTGGAGCAGGAACTCAAGCTCTGAAGATTAATTATTGATATTATTACTGATAGAGCAACATCAAATTTGGGTCAGCTCAGTGTGTTATTGTATTCGTTGTTATTGCAATAGATTATTAGAGAATAAATAAATAAGGTATCGTGATCGGTGTTGGTTTAATTGGTTGAACGAACACCAGATGGCAAAGATACTTTTGTTTGTTATTAAGCACAACGCTACAAAATGGGCTATCTGTACTGTGCCCCACCACGGGTATCGAAACCCGATCTTTAGCGTTATAACTCTACAGTTTTGCTTTTGCTGTGCACCCATATCATGATTGTAAAGCTTAGAGAACGCGTCTTATAAAACAAATAAACACTTTCAAATAATGCGTAGCACGTTTGACATTCCATTTGTTTTATAAAGCACTCAAGCATTAAAGGCTTAACAGTTTTTTATTTTATTATTTATTTAATCTAGGAAAGATTTAAGATTTTCTTGTTGTTATAATATTCTTCATGATAATATCGAATCTGTAGTAAAAAAAAAAAAACCTCCATTTTTTTTTCTTGGTCGTCGTCGTCGCCCAAAAATCAGTCTCGTTTTCGTCTGTGTTAACTCTAAATTTCCTCGTTTGAAAATTTGGACGATAAACATGTTTATACATTACTTATCAGAGACTGCCGACTAACACTTTTATCCAATAAATAGTTGGATGAGATCGTAAACCGTGGCGTTGTCGTAACTAAAAAAATGGTAATTTTTTATTGCATTTCATAAACTTCACACCAGATGAACAATTACCCTCAACGTGAAACCAAAGCCTCGGGACTAGTACAGCGAGTGTTTGTTTTGTTTTGTTTGTAATTAAGCACAAAGCTACACAATGGGCTATCTGTGCCGGATTCTAGCGTTGTAAGTCCGCAGACATACCGCTGTGCCACTGGGGGGCATACAGCGAGTGATTTAGCCATAAATACAAGATCGTTTATGTGATTTTTAATACTAAGAAATGTAATTTTTTTTTCACCCATTTGTTTTTTTTGGGGGGGGGAAGGGTACAAGTAAAGGGATTATATTGTATTGTTTAATTATCCATAAAAACACAGAATATCGTCCAACTTATTGGAGTCTAATTGGTGTTTGAGACGATGACGTCATAATTCCACGAAGTGCAAGCGGAGGGCGCGTGGCTAGGACGGGCAATATACTGGTTGCAAATGTTTGTAGTAAATGCTCTCTTCGAATTTATACAAATATTAAAAATATATATCTGAATATGAATATATTTTCATTGATTACATTAGTAATCGTTCTCTAGAGTTACCATATTAAACTATAATAAATAACTACATTGATGTGTTTGTTTGTTTGTAATTAAGCACAAAGCTACACAATGGTCTATCTGTGCTCTGCCCAGCACGAGTATCGAAACCCGGATTCTAGCGTTGTAACTCTGCAGACATACCGCTGTGCCACTGGGGGGCAAGTGCATTGATTTAGAGTTCTCTTTAATTGTACAAGCTTCTTTTTCTGAATTAGTGTGTTTATAGTCTTTAGGTAGATAGGTGTTTTAAGAGCATTCAATAGTTTGTTATTTTAGTAGTCTCCGTTAAGCTGGTGAGGCTTCTGTTGTGTTAATGTTTACAAGGTCTTTATTAAATTGGTGTTTAAATAATCTCTATTAAACTGGTGTGTAAATAGTTTTTATTTTATTGGTATTTAAACAGTCTTTATTAAATTGGTGTTTAAATAATCTTTATTAAACTGTTATTTAAATAGTCTTTTATAAATTGGTGTCTAAATAGTCTATATTAAACTGGTGTCTAAATAGTCTTTATTAAACTGGTGATTATATAGTCTTTATTAAACTGGTGATTATATAGTCTTTATTAAACTGGTGTTTAAATAGTCTTTATTAAAGTGGTGTTTAGATAGTCTTTATTAAACTGGTGTTTAAATAGTCTTTATTAAAGTGGTGTTTAGATAGTCTTTATTAAACTGGTGTTTAAATAGTCTTTATTAAACTGGTGTTTAAATAGTCTTTATCAAACTGGTGTTTAAATAGTCTTTATTAAACTGGTGTTTAAATAGTCTTTATTAAACTGGTGTTTAAATAGTCTATATGAAACTGGTGTTTAGATAGTCTTTATTAAACTGGTGTTTAAATAGTCTTTATTAAATTGGTGTTTAAATAGTCTTTATCAAACTGGTGTTTCAATAGTCTTTATTAAATTGGTGTTTAAATGTTTTTTTTAAATTGCTGTTTAAATAGTCTTTATCAAACTGGTGTTTATATATTATTTATTAAAGCGGTGTTTAGGTAGTTTTTATTAAATTTGTGTTTAAATGGTCTTTATTAAATTGGTTTAAATGGTCCTTATTAAATTGGTGTCTATTAGGTTTGCTGTGATTCTAAAGTCTCTATTAGCTCTGTGTATTAACCTGTATATCAGTATGTGTATTTATGCCTTATTTTGTTAGTGTTTTAAACTTGGGCAATGATTAATCATATAGACACCAGAGAAAAATAGATTGCATGACCTCAAACAGACCTGGCGAAGTCGGTAATGGTTAATCCGATAAACTCCAGAAATATTGCATGACTCAATCAGACGTGTAGTCAGCTCGACATCAGATAAAAAGTATTCCGTAACTTCAAACAGACGTAGTGAAGTCTGATAAACTACAAACAGAAAGTATTGCATGACTCGGACAGACTCGGTGAAGTCAGAAATGATTAGCTATTAGCCTGATAAAGCCGCAATGGCGAAACGTTGATAG
>NW_013670628.1:38342-41017 GCF_000517525.1 Limulus polyphemus | reverse complement strand
ACATTTGCTAAGATAATATATATATATATGTATAAACCTCGTTTGTATTAAAAACAAAACAAAAGATCATTGAAAGTAATCGTATTTTTACCAAGTGCAGATGTAACTAAGACCAATAATGTGTTTCCTAACGTCCTGTAAGATCGTAACGATCTGTAAATAACAAAAACTGTCAATTATACGTTTGCAGGTTGTTAAAGTATTTAAATTGTTGGTTATTTATATAATCACGTTAATTTTTAACTTTGGAAGTTTGTTATTTGGATTGTAAGTTACTTCTATTACTGGTTTGGTTTTGAATTTCGCGCAAAGCTACACGAGGGCTATCTGCGCTAGCCGTCCCTAATTTAGCAGTGAAAGACTAGAGGGAAGGCAGCTGGTCATCACACCCACCGCCAGTTCTTTGGCTACTCTTTTATCAACGAATAGTGGGATTGACCGTCACATTATAACGTCCCCATGGCTGAAAGAGCGAGCATGTTTGGTGTGACGAAGATTCGAAGTCAAGCGTCTTAACCACCTGGCCCTAATTCTATTATTAAATAGCTTTCAGTGTGTAGTTTTAAATACATGTTATACAGGTTGGATGATTTTTTTTTAGTTCTCCGTTGAGACAGCGGTAAGCTTACGAAGTTACAACGCTAAGATATGGAGTTCGATTCCCCCCCGGTAGACACAACAGATAGCCCAAGACGGTTTTGCTCTAAAACAAATAAAAATAAAAATGACTTTATCGTATTCTCGATACATCAGTCACAGCTTAGCTTGGAAACAGCAATGTTTTCTTACATTATAAAACGCCTCCCAGTGGCACAGCGGACTTACGACGCTAGAAACCGGGTTTCGATACCCGTAGTGGGCAGAGCACAGATAGCCCATGATGTAGCTTTGTTGCGTAATTCCAAACAAACAAACATTATAAAATATTTTCATAAGATCAATATTCGTTCTAATATCACAAACTCATCACGTCAGAAGAGTATTTGCAGGTGAAAATTTGAGTGTAAGTATCTTGATACACCGGATACATCGATGGAAAAATAATACACTACTAGTCTAGGTTGGTGTTTACGTTAAACCCTCTGAAGTAACAATGTCACGTGTTTTTTTTTTTGTAGATTAAAGATGAAGGAAACGTAGGTGTTATAGATATCATTAGGTGTTATTGAACCCGAATATGTAGGTGTTATAGATATCAGTAGGTGTTATTGAACCCGAATATGTAGGTGTTATAGATATCAGTAGGTGTTATTGAACCCGAATATGTAGGTGTTATAGATATCAGTAGGTGTTATTGAACCCGAATATGTAGGTGTTATAGATATCAGTAGGTGTTATAGATATCAATTATTTTATAAACAAACTGTATTTCTCGCTGGGTATATGAAACTGCTGTATGACAGGTTTGTTTGTTGTGAATTTAACGCAAAGCTACACGAGGGCTATCTGCGCCAGCCGTCCCTAATTTAGCAGTGTCAGACTAGAGGGAAGGCAGCTTGTCATCACCACCCACCGCCAACTCTTGGGCTACTCTTTTACCAATGGATTGACCGTCACATTATAAAGGGCGAGCATGTTTGGTGTGACGGGGATTCGAACCCGCAGATTGCGAGTCGATCGCCTCCTAACCACCTGGCCATGCCGGGGCCTTTTATCAGCGTATTCTCTAGTTTCGTATAAATCAGTTTTAGATGTCTTCTAAAATATTTTTACGAAACCTAGTTCAGCACAAAGCTACACAATGGCTTATCTGTGCTCTTCCCACCACGGGTATCAAAGCCCGGTTTTTAGCGTTATAAGCCTTCAGACTTATAAATAAGGGGGAGCTGACAAATACAAAACTGACGAGTCATTCGTTGTTACCCAAGCATAAGATTAAGAAGCACAGTTTAAAAATATGATTCAGACTTGTTGAGTAAACGACTATTGTCTTTAAACATTTGTTGTTTTTTTATTAATACTTGTTCTGTGTTAATAATAATTAATTACAGAAAGGATAAATAGCACGTTTAAACATTTATTAAAAATACTAGTTACAATAAGATATATATATATGTACAACATTTACCAAATGTTATTTTCAATGGTACTTAGTCATTATACATCACAAGAACGCCACCTATCTGAAGCTTCCATATACTTGTGGCAATGTTTGTCACACTGTGTCACAACTGATGATGACATTTTTTTTTTTATCTTAGGACCATGTCATCTTTCGAAAAATATACATTTGGTATAATCGTGATCAATATTTCAACTACTGACGTAATTACACTTTACTGAGTAATCTATAAATAATGTTGAATTTGAAAACTTACTGCTTTTAAACGCCTTCTTCAGTACGACTATTAACTGTCTACCTGTAGCACCCACGACACTTTCACCAAAGTTTTCACATGTGATATAATAAATTATTCCGTTGATAGTTAGGGTGGGCAAGGTCAATGAATTATTAATAAATAATTAATAAATTATTCCATATCTCAGATCCGGGGATATTTTATAACCATTTCATATATCCGGGATATTTTATAACCATTTCATACATCCGGGATATTTTATAACCATTTCATATATCCGGGATATTTTATAACCATTTCATACATCCGGGATATTTTATAACCATTTCATACATCCGGGATATTTTATAACCATTTCATACATCCGGGATATTT
>NW_013670628.1:35850-37409 GCF_000517525.1 Limulus polyphemus | reverse complement strand
AAATATCCCGGATGTATGAAATGGTTATAAAATATCCCGGATGTATGAAATGGTTATAAAATATCCCGGATGTATGAAATGGTTATAAAATATCCCGGATATATGAAATGGTTATAAAATATCCCGGATGTATGAAATGGTTATAAAATATCCCGGATATATGAAATGGTTATAAAATATCCCGGATGTATGGAATGGTTATAAAATATCCCGGATGTGTGAAATGGTTACAAAATATCCCGGATGGATGGAATGGTTATAAAATATCCCGGATGTATGGAATGGTTATAAAATATCCCGGATGGATGGAATGGTTATAAAATATCCCGGATGTATGAATTTACTACAACTTCGGATGACTGGGTCGTTAGTGTATTTTTTATAACCTATTTTGTATATCACATTTTTGTGGTTTGGTTCTTCAGTTGTTTTGTTTTTTTTGTCAGGGCAAATATCGTTAGCCCCACTAACTAGTGATTTAAGAACTTGTCTTTTATGGACTTTGAGTTGATGTGATTTAAAATTCTCTATCAAAGACTATCATTATGGGTATATGTACAAAAATTACTTGAAGTATAAGCTTGCTTCTGGTTTTTGTTGTTAAGTACAAAGTTACACAATAGGATGCCATCATGCGTATCGAAACCCGATTTTTAGCCTTATAAGCTTTCAGACTTACCGCTAAGACATTGGGAGTAGCTTGTTTTTTAAGTTAGCGTCGGGATAACCGTGAGAAAAGTTCAATAATTTCACGTTTACTTTACCGGTAAAATAAATAGATTCAGTCTGTGCGACGACACATTAACAACATGATACTCAAACAATCGTACTAGAAACAAAATCTTACCCTTTCTTGTTGTTTAAATAAAAATATGAAATCATTTTACAGAGTACTAGAAATTTCTCAGCGTAATTATGGTAATCTCTTCGTGGTTTTTTTCCACCTGTGTTTTTCGGGCCTGGCTAATCTGCTGGACAGTGACTTAACTTTATCAGTGGTACGTGATGGCCTAGACCGCGATTGTGTCAATGGATGGATAGAATGCGAAACTCTGGCTGTAGGACAGTTTCGAATCAGCCAGGCAATTTGACCTACCGCCCCCCTGATACATTACTTGCCTAAAAGTCAGAAACATCTATTGGTTTGATTTCTAGCTAAAAGCATGAAAGTGAAAGATAAGTTAGAGGGATCGTAAGTATAAAACAGCCATGGCTAGATGATTCTGGACGACGACACCAAATTTTGTGTGGTCGAGGTAAGCTCTGGTAAATTTATGGTTAGACCTAAGACACAGTTTCTCGATCTTTGCAACAAGTAAGTTTCGAGGACTCAGTATGCGGAAGAACAGATGTAGTAAATGGTTGTAGGTGGAATAAAAGAGGCAAAATAGGGCGCTGAAGTCAGAATAAACAAATGATTTAACAATTTTTTTGTAGACAAGTTTAAAAATGGAAGATTATCGACGTAGTTTGCTAGAGGGAAATTAAAATGTTTGTCTGTCTGTTTTGAATTTCGCGCAAAGCTACACGAGGGCTATCTGCGCTAGCCGTCCCTAATT
>NW_013670628.1:33672-35509 GCF_000517525.1 Limulus polyphemus | reverse complement strand
CTACTCTTTTACCTAACGAAATAGCGGGAGTTGAGCGTACATTATAACGCCCCCACGGCTGAAAGGGCGAGCATGTTTGGTGGGACGGGGATTCGAACCCGCGACTCTCAGATTGCAAGTCGAGCGCCCTAACAACCTGGCCATGCCGGGCCAAATCCAGAAATACCTCTGCTCCATGGGTCAGCCCGTAAATCAGTCCTCTAAACACCAGGTAAAGAAGGATACAATACAACTAGTCCAAAGAACAGTCGATAATTTCCTTGACCCAGATCTACAACAAAGATGTTAAATTTAGCACGCTCCAAGTCAGAACTTAGAAACAACTTTGAATTTCGCAAGTATAAAATATATATACCAGGGGAGTGTGTAGTATTTGCATACTACTGTTTCACTAGCTTCCGCGAGGAACGTGCTTTCTGATGGAGATCAGAGCGTTATATAGACCTCTCTTAACTAACATAAGATCGCATGAACAGCATCAACTCTACCTTCCCACCACTTTATAGCAGTGTTTTCTAAACTTTATTTAGTGCCCCCCCCCCCCAACTCAGCATTATATTTCTCTTACTGAATAATTTTCACAAGTGACAGTAACAGTAAATACAGTAGTTTATTTGCCTCTGTTTAATCAGTTCTTAAGTGTTAGCAGGAAAAATTTAAAGCTTTAAATATAACCGTTTTTTTTCTCTTAATATTTCATTGTTATTTTTGGGTTATCCTGGCAAAAGCCCCCCCCCCCCCTCCCAGCCACAGTTTGGAAACCACTGCCGCCTTATGGCAATACATCCCAGGGGTGGTTCAACAGGAGATTTACAGAGTATACATCACCCCCCCCCAAAAAAAAAACACTCTTGGATTTAAGTATCTAACTTTTATTTTTAACCATTCTCATTTCCATTTGTATTGACCCCACTGCCATACCATGGGCCTCAGAGGCTTACAGGAGCAACGTCATTTCCTCAAACTTGCTCAGAAGAACTTTGGTAATACCGATACTATTTTTGTTTTGTTAATTTATTTTGTAGAATTTCACGCAAGACTACTCGAGGGCTGTCTGTATTCGCTGTCCCTAACTTTAAAATGATTGACTAAAGGAAAGACAGCTAGTCAATACCATCCACCACTAACTCTTTTACCAACAAAAAATGGGACTGACTGCTACATTATAAAGCCCTCACGGCTGAAAGGACGATCAGACCATGTCAAGCCCACCACGTTTGTCTTTCGGTAATAAAAAATCCAAGACAATCAGTTTCAGATGCCTCAATAGCTGACAAACAGAAAATTCCCATTTCTGGGTATAAAAGAGTTATCATGACACCCACGAAGAGTTATGTTTTGAAATTCTGTAAATTCTTATCAAGTCAATGCCTTTCAAGTACAGTTTGTCAATGTTCTCTTTCTTGTTGAAGATATTCCGTGCGGATTTTTTGGTTCATTTTAAGTCGAAATTCCAATTCTTTTCACTATTGAAACTCTTTAAGATGATCTGCTGACTTTTTCATGCCAACCTTAGAATGCTGAGCCCTTTGTTCAGTTAGACAGTAGTAAATAGAAAAAGTTACTTGTGCCGAAAATTTAGTAACAAAATAAAAATATTGAATCGCGTATGATCGAATATCGAGCCCGTTGTATTAATCTTTTTTTTGTTCTTCTTTATTGACATGTTTCCTTCCCTTGTGGTCGTTGGGAAAGTCAAATGTGTGTAACTGTACCGGACCCATTTCGACCAATAACCAACACTCCCACGTCTGCAGCTAACTGTTCTGGACTCATTTCAATTGACGCCGGGATCGAACTAAAAGTTTGTTTTTTTCTCTCAATGGAAACAATCATA
>NW_013670628.1:28328-33662 GCF_000517525.1 Limulus polyphemus | reverse complement strand
AATCGCGCTAAAACAAACACTATAACAACGAACGTGCTCAACTTCAATAATACTTTGACTGCAGATCAATTAATCACTGTCTACAGACACATTACCTTACCGTCACGTTGTCACCCTCTTTTATATACCAGTCTACCCTATATCTAGTAAATGCTAGAGCATTCGCCAAAGTACAGGATAGTTCTAGAAAGTAGAGGGCGTAAGAATAGTCACGTGATCTCGATGACGCAACAATATACTAGTATAGTTTGATATTATTTAAACACAGACAATAATAACAAGGTCCGAAAGCTATAAAGTGTCTAAACAATCAATTGACTTGACAAAATTAATTTTAAAACTTCTCTATCGTTGGATATATTTTGAACATTATGTGTGTGGTTACAACGTTTCAACGGGTTAACCTGACATCAAGAGGCACAACAACATGGTGAAACTTTGTAACCATGGATATTATTAGCTCATAGAATGGCTCCGAATTTTTCAAGTACAAACTTAGAGCTCATAGCTCTGTCATCTCTTGACCGATTTCAGATCTAATAACAGTTTTGGACTCAGGAGGTGAAACCATTTCGACTGATGTATTTGACAACAACCAAGTTCTCCTAGATTAATTTACTCTAATCCTGCCTAAAATCATTTCAAGTGTCACGGCTATTGAGGATTCCCTTTTGTATTCTATATACCTAACAATAAATAAGTTTTGCATAACAGGGTACTTTTTTAATCATTTAAAATGAATTTTAGTTTTAAGTTTCTTTGTTGTTGTTTGTTATTAAGCACATAGTTAAGCAAAGGGCTATCTGTGCTCTGCCCACCACGGGTATCGAAACCCGGTTTCTAGCAGTATAAGTCCGTAGAAACGCTGCTGTGCCACTGGTGGGCGTTTCTTGGTTACTTGAATTCTAGTAACAGAGATTTTACTTAAACGTTGGAGCCTCTTCTTGTTATCAAATCCACTCAAATTCTATCGCCCCCTAGAGTTCAAAAAGCAAAAGTAGGGTAAAAATGGAAATAATTAATGTTTAAAATCCAAAGTTGTTAAATTTAATTAGCTAAACTTACGTATGTTTATATATATAGTAGTGATGGCTGAATGGGTGTTAAAAACTTGTATTTAAAACACTAAACAATTAACAACGTTTCGACCTCCTTAGATCATCGTTAAGTTCTTAATACTCGTATCAGCCGTCACTACTGTATATTTACTCGTCATCACATTTGTTTAACATTGCTCTCTAAAAATATATATATATGGTAAAAGGGCAGAATACTCTTATTATGAATAATTAATCTAGTATGTCTCTTTAAATGTTTTCTTTCACAAAAAAAATATACCCTTCTTAATAAACATTCTTGAAAGGCCTTTGACCAATAATAAAAAAAAAATTAAAGCACTCATTCAGAAGTTAAATCACAAATTTGAGTAAAGGTTTATTTTAAAGAACATGAAAAATAAAGTCATTTTTTTACTATATTTAATGTTTTAGGTACAAGATTGATCAATTTTTAACGACATTTTAAACAACTGCTTGGCCCGGCATGGTCGCGGGTTCGAATCCCCGTCACACCAAACATGTTCGCCCTTTCAGCCGTGGGGGCGTTATAATGTGATGTTCAATCCCACTATTCGTTGGTAAAAGAGTAGCCCAAAAGTTGGCGGTGGGTGGTGATGACTAGCTGCCTTCCTTCTAGTCTTACATTGCTAAATTGGGGACGGCTAGCGCAGATAGCCCTCGTGTAGCTTTGCCCATGCCGGGCCCCAATATTAATTAAATATAAAACATGGTATTTCGCTTCCATGATGTGTGAAAAATAAATATTACACCAACTTTAACGCTTCTATTTACTCTTTGTACTTTGATATTAAAATTTACTTGGGTAATTTATTGAGATTTATAGTTAGTTAAATACTAGATCTTATTCAAAATAAGTCGGGTAGAGAAAGGGTAAAGCTAACGTTAAATATTTTTATTCGTAAAGCTAACGTTAAATATTTTTGAATGAAAAATTACTCTTCCTATAAAATATAATTATACAACCTAAGTTTTTTGCATGAATTTTTTGCCGTGATTGGCCGAGAGCGCATAATGTGGTGTGAAATATTTTTAATGTTGCCTTGAAAACTGGGCAACAAATCGCCTCAGTGTTGCCCGGTTGTCAAGGCTGTTGCAATGTGTGCTACCGTCGCAAAAGAAAACACGATGATTCTTGTAGGCCTAAGTACAAACAACTTGCTCAAACCCCTAAAATGAATGTGAACATATCTTATGGGGTAGAATTTCAGTTACTTACAGATGACGAGATGCAGAGTCGTTTAAACAGCAGCACTTTGCGGACAAGTTTTTTGAAACACAGGGAAAACACGCCGATTCATTTCTAAACAATGTAGAAAATTTAACCAGTATTCTAGGCTAATTAGGCAGGTGTGTACATTATACATTTTTAGGAATGATCATATGATGATGGGCTATTTATTACATTTTCTAAATCTTACTGTTTTCCTATTTATTTGTAAAATATTATCTATCTCTCCAATGAAATGTTAAATTTTCAAGATTTACATGTAGAACCGGGGATGTCACTATACTACAACAAATAACCTGATGACTTCATAACTTGTTAATGATTGTTCAACGTAACATACTTAACAATACGTAACCTAGGGACATTTTGTAACACTAACGGTATCGCTACTATATACCGAAGGCCTACTTGTACTATATGCTTTTATTATTTAATTAATTTGTTTGTTTTGTGTAAATTTTAACGCATTTCACTTCCTTTACATAATTATGAGAACCATAGGTCTCGTTACACATAAAGTTTCTTCAAGCTGGTCCACTTTTTATTCGTTCTCGTAAAATATCCACCTTGAGTACGTTCGTGCATTAGTGTGAGTATTTAGTACGTAATTTTCAATGATATAAACTAGGCCTGTGGCATTAGGCACAAAAAATGACCAACAGATTAAGTTGTGATGAAAAGAGATCCTATAAAAATTTAGCAAAAAATAAACACATATGTATGTACTTTACACATGATTATTAACAGACTTCTCCAAACTGATGTTTTAATTTTATGCGTATTTCACAAGTCATACAGAACTGTGTTTATTTTCCTCAAGTTTCCTCTTTTCTAAGAGCAAAAAACAACATATGCCATACTGATGAAATATTGTATTTTATACCATTTTTTAATACATGATAATTGCCCATTTTCTGTGGCATTACTTTCAACTACATTTGTTTATATTTGAAGAACAATGAAGAACTAAACAAGCCTTAATATACATAAATCAACTTAAAATAAAAGTTAAATAACAGCACAGACTTATTTACACTTACTAAGTTTGATATATGGAGTCTATATATATATACATATATACACAATTTTTACCAAGTTTCATAGTATTTCCTACTTCATTGTACGGACCTGTTTTACTTGTTTGTGGGGGTGGGAGGAATCAAAAACTTAATTTAACAGTATTCACTATGCCACATAAAGTAAACAGATAATCTCAACTTTCAAGCCAATTGAAAAATCTACAAAAAGTCTGATTGGATGCTACTGAATGGACAGGGTTTGAATTTTTGTCAGAAACATCCTGTAGTGTAATAAATTGAACACGTCATTTTTGATTCTTACTTTATACAGCTGATCAGGAAATAGGGTACCGTAACTTTTTACACCCTTCAAGAAAGATCCCAGAAGAAGTGAAACAGTTAAAGAATGGTTGATTGATCATGCAGACAGAGAACCTGGTGTGAAGAATAGTACCGCTAAAATCAAGTAAGTAAAAGTGTTGAAGAACAGACGATTACGACCAGCAGAACTAAGTTGATAAGGTTATCTTAATGAAAATATATACGGTAAAATAATATGTGATTATGGTCACTTTGGTGTAGCATACGGACAATACGTTTAGAAACTTGCACTGTACTTAAATACAAAGTTAAGAAAAAACAAAGTAAGACCTCATTAAATCACATTTTGATACAACTATAGAAAGAAAAAATATTTAACTGTAGTAATAATTTACTTTTTAAATACAGCTCAGCAAAATAAAAGGTGGCAGGATAAGATTAAATTAAGATTAGTCCAGTCTTTTTTTTTTTTCTTCTTCTTGAAACTACTCAACGCTAAATTTTTCCGTAGTTCTACTAGGACTTATTACAGGTTTTTCGATGTTACAAAGGACTTTAAGTTCTAGTGGAATGTGAACCACTTTACATTATTGTCACAAGATAAATATTTTTTTTTCTTCTGAAGCTGATACATTACAAGGCACAATGTAGATTACGGCTAGTTAACAGCAGTTTGTGAACTTTGATTCAACTGATCTTATCACAAAGAAGACACGTATCTAATAATGTTACTTCTAACCAGTTTCAAACGAAACAGCCTTCGACGAAACATCCAAAGCTGACCTCTGTGAAATCACATTGGATATTATGGTAATAACACAAGATCCACTCGATAAAAACCTTCTCTATTGCATTACAGAAAACTACATCAACTTATTTAATGTATTATACACAACTATTTTGATCTATTTATAAACAAAACCTGGAGTCTATTTGATATCAAGTCAGTAGCAAAGAGCCATCTTCAAAAAAGGTAAAAATAACGTAATGTAGATTTTTTTTGAGAAATCAGTTTCTGACTCTACACATTTGATTACAAACACAATAGTTGTAAACCTAACCTTATTCTTGAACCCTGTTTAAATCATCTAAATGTTCAAGAGAAAAGCATCTAACCCAGTGGTATAACTTTATTTTCAAGGGGGGGGGGCAGTTTGTGTAACTGGTACACGGGGGGGGGGGATTGTACACTACTCATCTTGTTATCTGCATCACACTCTTAGATGTCAGCTACTAGAGATTAAAATCCTGTTGAAGATGTCAATAACTATTTACCAGTAAATTTAAATGTTACTCTCTGATGTCAAAGGTTGCTATTCAGTCAAAATGTGCTCCACACGCAAAGGACATTTTCAGTGATTAAATGGCACGCTATAATAATTAAGCAAAACACACAGATTCTACTGTTTGATCCAAATAAGACAAAATTTAAGAAGTAAAAAATGGTCAAGGACATGCATATTTATATACACTTGATTTTTAATTTAACAAAAGAAGTCTTAATGAAGATTATTGGGAGTTTTGTAAATTATAAGAGACGACAGACTTCTGTTCCATGTAAAATATAACCTACACACGGGAGGGGTGTGTGTGCTGTGAAACCTTATAAGTGTAGTGAGTGTTGACTGAGTATAATAAGCTTAAAGTAAAAACATAGTGTGGGATCACCTAGCCTTGAGCCAAGTGC
>NW_013670628.1:24892-27328 GCF_000517525.1 Limulus polyphemus | reverse complement strand
CTAGCCTTGAGCCAAGTGCGTAAAATTTATCATGAAAGTAAAAATATCGATTCAGTTTTAAACTTAAATCGTTTCTGTATTAAGCTATTTTCTGTTATATCACCAACGTTTTTAATAAACAAAAAAACCTCTTTAATCAACAGAAACTCTAAATTAAGAAATCAACAAATATTTTTTCCAGTTTTGTTGTCTATGCATTTCATTTTATACTTTCAGTACATAGACTAACAACAATATTAGGTTATACTTTTCCTGCTGAGGGACATAACATAAAAGTCATTATTGGAACGTAGTGTTACCCAAACGCACTGGTTTTTCTATATATTAGAAGTTGTTAATCTAACTTATTGTTACCACTAATTATCCTTTGAATATTCCACAAATTCATTTCATGAATGATCTTAATTTTGATTGGCTCACAAATGAATTTACCGACGTTTGACTGCCTCGACTGCACTTTTCTGCCTCTTTGTTGGTCAAGCTTGAATTCGTAATATTTATATATTTCAGTTAGCTATGAAATGTGAGGTTAGGATATACTGTGGGATGGGGTTGGTAGTACTCGCCCCGTTATTTGTGACGGGCTATATGCTAGTTAGTATATTAAAAAGGGTTGGTTGGTTGTTGTTAAACACAAAGCTACACAACAGGCTATCTGTGCTCTGTCCACCATGGGTATCATTCTAAGCCTCAATATTAAAAAGGGGATAAACTGATGAATACATTACATGCTTGGTTGCTATTACCAGTAAAAGGCACTTGTAACCATGAACGTTTGTACCGAAGTTATGTGAAACTACATATTACTTACATTGTCCTTTTCCACAAAGTTATGCTAAACACTAAGTTAGAAGAAGTTATATATTTAACTTACACAAGAAGATTGTCTAAGCCACTAATTTCCATTTTACTGGCAGACACATATAATACCTTATATTATTTAATACAGTAAATTGTCATGACTAGCATTTCTACAGAATATTTTTCGGTATCACAACCAGGACAGACCAAAGTTAATCCTACAAGTCTTGTCGAGAAAAAGGGCACCAGAGAAACGTGTGGATTGTATTTACACTTTCTAAAACTATCCTAATTTTTTATCCCTGAATTATTTTGTGATAGCTCTGACCAAATAAGTAACCTTTCATAGTTAATTAAACATTGATGTAATATTACTCTATTTTAACTGGTATTTTACACGCGTATAATCACTACTATCTTCCAAGTTTGAAGTTTAAAATCATAGATAAGTCCCCCTCATAATATTTCAACAGAAACAATGGTCACGAACAAGTATAAGAAACAACGTGAACGAACATATCACATGGAAAGTGGGATAAAAGCAACACCAGTGGCTGTCTCCTAATTTCATATATACATTTTACTTTTTTTTTCATCTCCAAAAATAAATCGGCAAATTAATAAAAACACGCACCTGTTGGATTCTGAACATTTCATTTCACTCAAGAAATTCAATATAAAATTATTATTTTTTTAAACAATAAACAGAGTATTTCAGCTTATGTAATTCACACGAATTAAATCTTACTTAATGCATGTAATGTTAAAAGTTTCAACTTTATACTGTCAATAACTCTGTAACAAAATGTTGACTCACAATCCTTCAGTCATGAATAACAGTCTAGTACGTCACACCATCTGTTTATAACATATGTTTTTATATATATATATATTTGCTCTACTGTTTATTATGCAAAATTTTATAAATGAAAAAAACTATGGCAATAAAAGATCTGAGCACAAATGTTTCTCCAACATTTATAGTTTTACAAAAAACAAAATGGTTCCTTCAATGAACATGTTAGATTGACATCAACGTGGTATAAGAGCAGCACATCTAACTGTCTTTTAACAGAAACACTCCCACTAACAGGAGCTACTTCTGAAACTCAACTTTGTATTTTCGGTTAACAGATCTTCACATGAATGATGGCTCCAAATGTTGGAAGTGTACTGTTTCTGTAGCTGTTCCAAGGCTGATGTCAGTTCTAGATTAGCAGCATCTAAAAGCTGAATCCTTCTTTCTTGGGCATCAATTACTTTTTGTCTATTAGCAATGATTCCCCGCATTTCTTGGTGCTCGTGACGGAGTTCTTCCTCTACCCTGATTAATCTGTAAAAATAACTGGATTATTAATAATTGGACTGTAATTCTTTTTTTTTCTTTTCTTGCTAATGACTGCACTCTATGAGTTTCATAAAGATTTAATTTAGTTTGGGTTTCAACACAAAATACAGTGTAGCCCCGTTATAACGCGATCGTTGAGGTCCATAAAATGTCATCGCGAAACAAGCGGGGTTCAAGAAAATCACTGTTCAAGCTGACTCAATGTTAAACGTTATTAGTATGTAAACTATAACGAGGTTATGGTTACGAGGTCGGTCCCAGGTACCGATCCCGTGTCGAAAGAGTTA